>NC_040020.1:34673439-34765939 GCF_000972845.2 Larimichthys crocea
TTTTTTTTTTTTTTTCTTTTTCTTTTTTCTTTTTTTTTTTGATGAGAGTGGCTACCCTGCAGACAGATTGTGCCATGTGATAGTGTGTACTGGCCTTTCCACCACAGACCCCAGTCCACCTCATTGTTGGTTCACTGTGGGTCTCCTGCAGGAAAAGTATATCAGCTTCTTGTAGGAGGCCATCTGTGACACCAAAGCTCTCTTATGCTGGTCTCTGCCTCCATTGATGTTTAAGGTTCCTATTCTGATCTTGTTCATGGCAGACAGAGATAGAGAGAAAGGAAAGAACAGGGGGAGCAGTAAGAGGTGCACCACACTCATCATCATCATCATCATCATCATCATTTTAACTCAGAGCTTTTAACCGTTTGGATCCCTTTCCTTTCTTTGTCTGCGTCTTTCTTAAAGCAGTCATGTGTTTCTTTAGTCTGAAGCGTTTCTTTTCATCTAAGATGTCGACTCCGACCATCTTCTGTAAGGTTGTGACACTTTTCATGAATTTATCTGGATCAGGAAAATAATCTGTTACTTTAACCGACTGTCCAAAGGTTCCATCGAGGAAGGTGTTGATGTCCTCTAAGGTGTATATGTCTCCACTTAAAGTCTGTGAGTCTGTTACAGAGGCACAGTCCGAGTCTGAGTCACAGTCCATCCCCTCCTCCTCTTTACCCACAGTATGACTCCCCCCTGACTCCCCCCTTCTCACCTGACTTGGGCCGCTGTGTCCCCCACAGACCTCCTCCCCTGCTGTCTGCACCTCCCCAGTCGTCTCAGTTCCTCCTTGTCCTTCTCCTGAAGCAGCCGAGCTGTCCACAGCTGCTGTCTCAGCTGGCTGCTCCTCTGTCTGTCTGTTGGAGTCCGGTTCGCTGTCAGACTCTCCGGGAGGGGCGGGGCCGCTCCGCCGTTTAGCGGCGGCGGCCTCCGCCGCCTCCTCTCCGGACACCGCGGCAGTCTGACCGCGTCCATCCGCGGGTCTGTGAGGACAGGCGACCCGCTTGTGCCCCACATCCCCGCACTCAAAGCACTTCATGCTCCCCGTGCTGGCGTACACCATGTAATGGCCCTCTCCATGCCTGACTCTGAAAGACACGTCCAGCGTCTGAGACGGACAGGTGAGGAACATGTTCACCTGTCTCCTGAAGGACTGGACGTGTCTCAGTTTGTCGCTCTTACACCCTAACCCTACAGTTTTGAACCCACTCGCCATCTTCCCAAAGCGCCGCAGCTCCTGCTCCAAAGCCTCGTTGGGAATGAACGGGGGAACACCGGAGACGGTGACCCGGGTGAAAGGGACGGCGAGCGGGGACACCTGCAGGTACAACCCGTTCAGAGTCACTCCGCTCGCCAACAGATCAGCCACCAAACGCTCCTCCTTCACAAACACCACGACTCCTTTGTTCATCCTGGAGGCGTAGGACAAGTTGGCGTGTCCCACCTGGTCTCCCACAGCCAGGAGAACCTCCTCAACCGGCACCGACGGATCGGGCTGAACCCGCACCCCGTGCCGGATTGAAAGGGAAGGCGTCTCCGAGGACGCCATCCCCGCCGTGTCACACGGCTAAACCTCCACCAAACTCCACCAAACCCCACCAAAGTACAATGAAACAACACGGACAACAACCACAAACCCCTCACATCACAACCACACCGTGAGAAAACAGAAACAAAGGCTCGAAAAAACTCACAAACTCTCAGCAAACTCACACAACGCTCTCCACAGACTCCCAGCATGCACTCAGAGAGAGAGAGAGAGAGAGAGAGAGAGAGAGAGAATTGAAATAATGTGTTAATGTATGATTTACCTTTGTAATTGTTATGGCTCCAAAAGAAAAATTAAAGAATTAGGACAGACCCAATGATGACGACCATAGCAGGCTGAACATCAACCATAACTGTAACTGTGAGATGCATTTGCAGTAAGGTCTGTAAGGATGAGCATGGCCTTAAAGCCCATCAGAGACATATGAAATGCTTTGTGTAGGGGGGACTAGGATCCACTCCTGGTGAGATGCTGGAGGAACCCGGGCCATAGACACCACACAGAGCCCAGAACTTCAGAGTGCAACACTGACTGAATTATTGAATCAATGGCAACAGAACATGTAGATAGACGGCATCCGACAATGACTACCGTCAATGTAGAAGGCTGCAAGGCCAGCAGATCTAACTATACCAAACAAGTATAGCAAGTATAGCAACTATACTATAGCAACTATACTGTACCAACTATACTGTAGCAACTATACTGTAGCAACTATATTAGAGCAACTATACTATAGCAACTATACTGTACTAACTATACTTTATCAACTATATTGTACCAACTGTACTGTACCAACTATACTATAGCAACTATACCGTACCAACTATACTACAGCAACTATACTGTACCAACTATACTGTAGCAACTATACTATATCAACTATACTGTACTAACTATACTATATCAACTATACTGTACCAACTGTACTGTACCAACTATACTATAGCAACTACACTGTACCAACTATACTATAGCAACTATAATGTACCAACTATACTGTAGCAACTATACTATAGCAACTATACTGTATCAACTATACTGTACCAACTGTACCGTATCAACTATACTGTACCAACTATACTACAGCAACAATACTATAGCAACTATACTGTAGCAACTACACTGTACCAACTGTACTGTATCAACTATACTGTACCAACTATACTACAGCAACTATACTATAGCAACTATACTGCACCAACTATACTACAGCAACTATACTGTAGCAACTATACTGTGCCAACTGTACTGTATAAACTATACCATACCAACTATACTACAGCAACTATACTATAGCAACTATACTGTAGCAACTATACTGGACCAACTGTACTGTACCAACTACACTATAGCAACTATATTGTACTAACTATACTATAGCAACTACACTGTAGCAACTATACTGTAGCAACATTATTATACCAACTATGCTATAGCAACTGTACTGTACCAACTGTACTGTACCAACTATACTATAGCAACTATACCGTACCAACTATACTACAGCAACTATACTATAGCAACTATACTGTACCAACTATACTGTAGCAACTATACTGTACCAACTGTACTGTAGCAACTATACTGTACCAACTGTACTGTACCAACTATACTATAGCAACTATACCGTACCAACTATACTACAGCAACTATACTATAGCAACTATACTGTACCAACTATACTTTAGCAACTATACTATAGCAACTATACTGTACTAACTATACTATATCAACTATACTGTACCAACTGTACTGTACCAACTATACTATAGCAACTATACCATACCAACTATACTACAGCAACTATACTATAGCAACTATACTGTACCAACTATACTATAGCAACTATACTGTACCAACTATACTATATCAACTATAATGTACCAACTATACTGTACCAACTATACTGTAGCAACTATACTATAGCAACTATACTGTACCAACTATACTGTACTAACTATACTGTATCAACTATACTGTACCAACTGTACTGTATCAACTATACTGTACCAACTATACTACAGCAACTATACTATAGCAACTATACTGTAGCAACTATACTGTACCAACTGTACTGTATAAACTATACCATACCAACTATACTACAGCAACTATACTATAGCAACTATACTGTAGCAACTATACTAGACCAACTGTACTGTACCAACTACACTATAGCAACTATATTGTACTAACTATACTATAGCAACTACACTGTAGCAACTATACTGTAGCAAAAGTATTATACCAACTACTGTATGCTATAGCAACTGTACTGTACCAATTGTACTGTATCAAATATACTATAGCAACTATACTGTGGCAACTATACTATGCCAACTATACTGTAGCAACTATACTGTACCAACTATACTGTACCAACTATATTATAGCAACTATACTGTACCAAGTATACTGTACCAACTATACTGTACCAACTATACTGTAGCAACTATACTATACCAACTATACTATAGCAACTACACTGTACTAACTATACTGTAGCAACTATAGTGTGGCAACTATACTGTACCAACTGTACTGTACCAACTGTACTATAGCAACTATACTGTACCAACTATACTATAGCAACTATACTGTGCCAACTATACTGTAGCAACATCAGTATACCAACCATACTGCAACTATACTGTAACAACTATATTATAGCAACTATACTGTACCAACTATACTGTACCAACTATACTATGCCAACTATACTGTAGCAACTATACTGTAGCAACTATACTATGCCAACTGCTCTAAAACTCTGAGGAAGGGCCATTACAGCTGGCAACAAGCCAGGTGGCCATCTCTATGACCAGCAACAAGTATATCAGTGGCTAGAAGAACATTACCATAGTCAGACAGTCGCCTCAGTTATAGCCCAGGAGGAGTGTGCATGGGCCAATGTTGTTGTGACACAAGCCAGAGCATAATCAACCCTTGTTGTGTTGCCTGAGCAGGGCTGTATGATGTTAAAAGATCCAAAAGACCCAATGTCCTTAGCAAACTTGTATCTAGCACGTCATAGGATGTATCCTTGAGTTAAACCATTTAGTCCATGTGCCCTACAGTGCTGTATGACAGGAAAGATGACTGTTTACTGGAACCATTTGCCCCCAAATACCCTTTTGAGTTTGTTCTCCAGTCTAGAAAGTGTAAACAACCTGAGATCTTTTGCATCATTTGGAGTTTTTCTCTGTAAACTCTGCAGTCTCCAATGTCTTTAACCAATGACTGTTGATTTCTTATATACTAATTTAACTGTTGCTCAGAGGGATATTTGTCTCTTTCTGCCCTCACTTGTCAGTCTGGATGAAGCATCGCACAGTAATGCTTGCCATGAACAAAACAATACTTGTGCCAAATAACATCTATTTATAAAGAGAAAACCTCCTACAACAACAGACATATTACAGATCAGATTAAATGCAAATGGTTTCTGTACTATTTGGGCACATACTTAATAGCCCAACATGCTAACTCCACCTCTGTGTGCTCTACCTCTGCCAGTAATGATGAACACTTCAAAATCTCCAATAGGTCTTTAGTTAGATTAAGATCCGGTGACTGATTCACACCATTTCCTTTTCATTTGTTTCTACACTTATTTATGCATACTTTTCTGTTCCTTTCCTTTCTGTTTGAAAGTCTGTGTGACTGACCTGTAATCTACTGTCTAGTGACTGGACTGTCTTAACATGCTCCACCTCCCCTAAGTAGAGCACTATAGACCTCCTGGAAATGTCTCTCTCTGCTCATTTCTGTTCAATTGCTCTAACAAGCTCACATGCACATTACCTCTGGTGCACTTGCCAGTCAGCAGCTTTAGGATTTCATTTCATAAAACAGCTGACACTAATCTCAGCTTTGTCAGGTGTTCAAACAGCAGGTATTATTACCTTGCTAGAATGGTGGGTGACAGACACAGTAAACTGAAACAAATGAAGTTTTTCATCTTGTTCATATTATCTGCTGCATACAGATGGAAATGAATTTAAAGTCAGCATTAATCAATGAAACCAGAATGAACATTAATCTACAGGCTTAGATGCAACATAAGAGTGACATACACTGTCAGCGACTAGCTAGTTAGCGACTAGCTCCAAGTCACTCATTAGCGGCTAATTGTTCGTCACATTATACAAACCAATGGAAAAAACTACTGCTAAGTCATCAAAATAGACTCATGGATCAACACAAACATCAACAGAGTGTAACACAGACGTAAACATCATAACCTGACACTCCAGGAATTCGCGATGTTGCGATCTGCAGCTTCAACGCAACTTCATTCAATTGCTGTGAAATCAGGGCTGTGTTGTAATTTTTACCAATCACCACGATTTTTCTGCAACTTCCGCGCAGTCTGCCATACAGTCTGGATTGAACGCCGCAACCGGCTCTGGGTCGGCTTGGAAAGGCTCGGAGGTGAAGGTGGACAGCGCCCGCCCGCCCAGACCTCGCCGCTTCCCAGGGGCCGTGGACTTAGTGCTCACTGCGCCCTCTCTGGGGCTTTCCCCCCGGGGACAGGGCCCCCTCGCCCCCGGCACGGCTGTCAAATCGCAACTTATCACAACTTTCACTCCCTCCTGCAACAAAATCGCAACAAAAATGTAAAAAGCACTCCCTCCTGCAACAAAATCGCAACAAAAATGTAAAAAGCACCACAATTTTTTTTGAAAACCTCATGCAACATCAGGCTTTTTAGGCCGCAACTATTTCAAAAAAGGCCCGCGAAATCCTGGCGGGACAGTCAAAACTCACGGCTCAATAGACGCACACACCCGATGTTTGCTCTGTACATATGTGGTGCATTTAAGGACCTTGACAGTGTGGGTATTCACATGTGCAGCAATTATAAACAATGAAAGAACCATGCACAAAGGGATAATCTTTTGTACAATGATAATGATGAATACAAATGTGGATTGATCCATATAATGACCATGTGAACAATAAATGTCCGATGCACCTTATCAGATTGTCTTTTTTTTTTTTTTGGGCCTTTTCAAGCTTTATTTTGATAGAGACGGCTGAAGAGTAACTCCGAAAATACACTGCATGCGGAACGGCTCCGGACTGACAGCATACTCCGCCGTTCGCAAACTCACACATAATCCGTTTGTGATGCGCAGAGTGCGGCTCCGCCAGACACCGAGCATCGCGAGAATGCACGAGATCTTGCGAATTCAGGCATAATCGCGCAATGGCTATAGTCTCTTTGACTCCTGCAATGGCATTCCACGCCGCATCTTTTTTTCTGGTGTCCTTATAAAAAGGATGTGAGGTGTCATAAATGATAGGTTGATTTTGGACCTCCAGAATCAACTTCTCCTCATCCATGGTGTCGATGGGGTGAAAAGAAGCCTGAAAACCCCTCACCTTTTGACTTCAGGTCGGCCCCGCCCATTATGACGTGTTCTTGTAATAGAACTCGATTAAAGATGGAGTATTTTACTTTGAAAATAACTGGGGTTTTATTTTGTAGCCAATTTCCTTCCCCACACAATCTGCTCTGTGCTGAATTTGTGTGCCGTGCTCCGGTGTCCGTGAAAAATAGAAGCTCTGCGTATGTGTTGCATGTTGAAAGCTGCCGGTCGCTGCAGTACCAGAAGACCAGAGATTGTGTGAGCCACAGGTCGGATTCAAACCCTGGGCTTCCGCAGCAAGGACTGAGCCTTTGTACATGGGGCGGCTGCTCTACCAACTGAGCTAAACACTGCCCCCCAGATTATGTCTTTAACATAATTCACATCGTTAGTTCGTATAAGGACTCAAGAGGTCTTGTGTCTGTTTCACAGCCTGTCTCCAACATGTAATGAGAACACACCTTCTCATTCAGTGTGTTTTCTTTATTTCTGTTCTGTTTGCTTTCTTTCATTGTTGGTTGGTTTGGTTTAATTGAAAAAAGGAAAAGTTTTTTATGAATTATCACCAGACTTTGCTTTCCATAAAAATCCTTACTCATGACCTGGTAGAGTGCCAGCTGGTCCTCCTCCATGACTGGAAGGTAAAGTTTCAACACTTTTCCAACAAATGATTTTCAGTGAAAGGAATTCCTATATTTGGCATTCTGAGAATACCATTCACTTCATTGAAGGTTTTTCTGTGTTGTTGACAACACCGGCCCTTATTGACAAAGGTTTAGTGCAGCTCCATGCAGGCAGTGCAATGGTGCTGGTGCAGTCAGGGCCGGTCCTAGCTATGGGCAATGTGGGCGGCCGCCCAGGGCGCATTCTCCGTGGGGGGCGCACGAACGCCCGAAAAAGCAAAAAACCTCGGTAGTTTTCGATACCGCTCATTAAGTTAGCGGAGCGGGCGCCCCGGGAGCAGGGTGTTGACAAGGCAGAGCGGGGCGTCGGACAGACCGATGGGGGCGCACGCATCCTGGGGCGCACGGCGCATCCAGGGGCGCACGGGCGGCCGTTCGGGCGCACGAGAAAAGTGTTCGGGGGGGGGGGGGGTCGCCCAGGGCGCCCAGGGCGCAAATGTGGCCAGGACCGGCGCTGGGTGCAGTACATGGAATACAAGGAAACTCAAGCATGCATGAGATGATGAGTATACATGTACAAGAGTACATTTTATTAAAGGATATTAACAGCCAACATTTATAATAAAAATAATAAGTACTGACTAATGACAGTATAAAGAATTGGCAGAGCCTAAGTGACATCATCGTAGGTTTCAAGGTAAAAACTGAAAATATGCACCGCTGGCCGCCACCATATTCATGTACTGCTTCTTGTGCCTCCCGTCTAATCTTAATATCGGTAAAGACGTGGATCATTGGTGGACCTGAGGCAAGCAACTACACGTACCTGTCAATCAAGCAGCGTTGCTGTTAATTATGCGGAACCGTGACGACAGGCTGCCGTTACCCCCATATTCACGCACTGATTGAAACGAACACGCATATGAGATGCGGGAAAAGACATTTACTGAGTGGACATTTATTGATTGATTGTATTCAGGTGTGCATTTCCAGTGAGGGCGGAGACACATGGCACGGGACGTGGGGGCGGTCCGCCTCGTAGTCAGCTCGTGATCCGCCTGCCTGAGAACCGAGGGTGACCATTGTTGCAAACAAACTGTGAACTCTTATGCTAATTGAGCTAAACAACACAAACTTATCACAACCTGCTGCTCTGTCCTGGGGACGTGACCCCTTCAGTATGGTTCCTGAGGACAGCAGGAAGTAGGAAGTTGGAGCAGGGGAGTTTGCTTAATTATGTAAATATGCCTATTCATGTATATGTCTTTTTGCATGTTTACTGATGGTATATGGGTTTGTGAATAGGTTTTTATATTGTTTATATTGGATTTATGGATTTATGTAAATATTTATGGTTTATTAATATTTATGTAAATATCCCAAAACACCTATCAATGGTTTAACCTAATTAGTCATGTGACTAAGGACAGAGGTTTAAAAGGGACTCAGAATAGTTTGTTTGGGGTAAAGAGTTGTGGAGTATTGGATTGGCTATTGGTACCAGGCTGTAAACATGTTTATTTCTGCTGTGAAGTTAAAGGACATTTTAACATGGAGACTTATGGAGACTGACTCACTTCTGCAGCCTGTCTCAAGTGGCCGCTCAAGGAATTAAAATTTTTAGCACTTCCACAGTGGCTTCATTTCCCTACACCAGAGATTGCCGCTTAGTACTGACATGTTTACACAAGTACAGCCATAATGGAAGCCACAGTAACACAAGGGCTCGCTGTTCTGCTGCTCTGTGTACAAAAAAACGTATAATGAGTATAATACTAAACTTCAGTGACAGTTTGAGAATAAATTGGCAGCCTCCCACAAAGTGGTACAGTCCTACCTTGACCTGAGGTCTGCACAGTCTGGAGTATTCCACAGAGTGTGTTGAAGATTGAGAGATCAAAAAAGAAAAACAGTCATGTGAATAAAATACAGATAGCACCATTCTCTTTTATAGAAATTCAGTTCAAGCTGAAGCGTTTCCAAAATGCTACTTTAAATGTCAATGTCACCACTTCAAATAAAGGTTATTATTATCTTTTTGATCATTTCATCGCTATGGCAGATTAACCTTCACACTGTGACAAATAAAAAAGCAGGCTTTACATGAATTCTTGTGAGTGATATGTGATATGATAAATTTAGACCAAGTAACAGTGATTTGTCAGAGACAGTTGCCCATTTGGCAGGCAAAACTGCCTTCATACCCAGTCTTCAGCTGCAGGTTACGGCTTTCAAAGAAGAAAGAAGATGCCTGTATGTACATCAAATAAATATTTGCTCAGGTGTGACCGTATGATATAAGCTTCATGACATCATGCACAGATTCTGAATTTGTTCTCTATCTCTATGTTCAGATTCATCCCCGGGCCCTGGTCGCCCTGCAGTTCCACTTGTGGACTTGGTAGGCAAACTCGGGAGGTGAAGTGCCAGGTGCTGCTCTCATTCACCAAGACAGAGGTGGACCTTCCAGAGGAGGAGTGTGGTCAAGACAAACCTAATCTTGAGAGATCCTGCAATCAGGGGCCATGCACAAAATTTCCAGGTATCTCTGCTAGCCTTGAGGACCATGGAGCCACGTATATCCAGACAGAGGAGTTGTACAGCTGGGGCTACAGGGGCTTCACTACCTGCACAGCCACATGTGCTTCTGGTGAGATTTCTAAAACGGATGTTGCCAGTTAAAATGCCCTGGACTGTCTATACTTACTGTCCCTTCTTGTCCAACTGTTTCTTGTCTACGTCCTCTGTCCTCTGCTCAGGGAAACAGAAAGCAGTTGTGAGGTGTGTGAACAAGAAGCTGGGTGTGGAGGTGGAGGACTCTTTATGTGAGTCATCCAGGAGGCCGCCTGTAATGATCCGCATTTGTCACCCCCAGCCATGCCCTCCAAGGTGAGTAAAACAGTTTTCTATGCTAGAACAAAGAGCTCCTTACGCCAGGGTCTTGGGGTAGAATTATCATTAGCAACAATACCAACCAAAACCATTTGAAATAAAAGCATCTAGACGAGCAGCAGTGGTCAGCAGAGAGACCTGCACTGTTGTTTCAAGAAAGAAACTGATACAGCAGCACAAGACGGCTACAGCATGGTACAACAGAATTATACAGGCGGTGAAAGAGAGGTCCTCTAGTAATTGGGTAAATTCCAGCTCCAGTCAAAGTCTTTGAGTCCTTGAACAAGATACTGATCCCAAGCTTACTCCAGAGGGCTGTGCCATGGGTGTGTGTATGAGTGAGCTTGGTATTAGTATGAGTGGTTTGCATAGGATGCGCTGTATCACCTTGTAATACAGCCCCTGCCATTATTGTGAATGTGTGTGTGCATGGGTCAATGTGACAGTGCTGTAAAAGCCTGTGAGTGGTCGATAGATCAAAAAGGTGCTACATAAATAGTAAAAAGTCCACTTACCAATTATTAGTAGAATAATGAGTCTGGTACAGTATATTGGAGGGTATATCACATCTGGCTGGTTCTGTGGTGGTCACAGCTGCTGTTGCATGGATACATAAATACATATGAATAAAACAAAACCAGCGACACCTTTTTGTAAATGATGATTGCCAGTCCCATACCCAGTGAAGGCTCAAATTGTGTTGAATTACAAAACCTCAACAGTGAGGTAGGTAGAAATTTAAGGACTCAGTGGTACTATTGAGTGCTACACCACATCTCAAAGATTTCACTTTGTTTGCATGCATAGTGAGCAGGGAACAGGAGCATGTGTTCCTTTGCTGCAGCTTAATGAGTTTTGAAAGGAGAAGGGAGGAAAATGCCCTCAGAACATCAAAGTTGATGTCAGCAGTGACCCCTAAATTACTGTTACAATCCTCCAATTAGAGCCAGTAATTTATAACATACACACCAAGCAGGTGGTTCCAATATCAGCAGTGAATTCCTCTGCACTTTATTTAGTCTCTTTTAAAAGAAACCTTAACTTCTTCCTCTGCGCACAGAGCAGAGATGAAACAAAGGAATTAACCCCAAATTTTAAAACTGTAAATCATTTTTCTTACCATGTTAGAATAACTTGGAAATGAAGTTCATCAATGAAGTTCTGAGGAAAACTAAACAGAACTGCCTGCATTAGTTTGAATAAACACTGGGATTACAGCTGAGACTGCAGTCAGAGGGTTAGGGACCACTGCAGAGAGCTCTTTCTTTGTAGACTTATATTTATATGCCATATTTGGCCATCCAAAACAGCTACCTGAACTAAACAAACACAGTAAGACATGCAGCCAGGCCAAGCCGAGTGAAATGGTTTGGCTAATAAAGAAGGAGAAGTAGACTCTGTGGCTCCTGGGCACTGGGAAAGGGTCGATATATTAAAAACAATACATGTTAGCTGACAAATACATCTGTGGTCTTTTCAGTGTCTCAGGTCCACCAAAACAATTTAATTTAATCATTCAGGTTAAATAAATCTAAATTAGTTTCAGTGCTTCATAAAAAGTCACTCAAGGTTAAAGGCCTAAAATATTTATCCATAAAATCACAGAAATTAGTCCCTAACAAATAGAAACCATAGATGAAAACAGCATAGAACTACATGCTATGATAAAATACACTAAAATTAAAAAGGTTAAATCCAAACACAACATACCACATATACAGAATTTTTTTTACAATATTACAAAAATATTTATATGACTTCAGCTCCCTCAGTAGCTACCACAAATAAAATGCCCCGTATATGTCAGGTTGAATTGGATGGATGCATTTGATGGAGGGATGCTGCCGTAAAAAACACAAGGACCGGCCTCCAAAAATAGACGGCATGGTTCTCATATATGACCTGTGTTTACATTTAGTGGACAAGCGCCCTCTTGAGTTGTGGCTGTGTGAATTACAAGTCTTGTCTACCAGGAAAAGAAGACAGAAGATGTAACAGAGCTGTCCCTACCCTGCCCCAACTCCAAGGCTGTATTTGCACATTGTAAAAGTATAGTTCACACACAGCTAAGTGTGAAAAAAATCTAATTTTATTATGATTTTCAGCACAGAATGAACACCTTCATCTTCTGCAATTTGTGTTTCATGATAGCACATCAGTCTCATATCTGCTTTTTTGAGAACTCAAATTGTCATGATGTATTTTACAAAACCAAAAAATTTAAAGTAATCAATTAATTTTGATCACCCAACCCTACAACAATCTAAACTCTCCAGTCAAACATTTTGTCTGTAAAAGGGGGAAAGAAAGGTTGCTGAACAATACGGGTGATTCATTAATGACTTGGCCAGAGAACAACATGTTGGCTTTTAAAACTTTCCAGCTCTGAAAAGAAACAAAACCTCCTGAGCCACTAGTTCCCTCCCAGTGTAACAAGAGTCTGAATTTAGGTGGATTTACCTTCTGTCTCTTTGATGGAACCAACCTGGTCACATGTAAAGCCAGCAGGCTAGTCAGCGGGTGTATTAGTAGCAGCAAGCAGATTGTTCCTCTGGTTGTCGTAGAGATGCAGGCTAGATTATTGTGCAGCTAATAACACAGCTCTTCCATTAAGCAGCATACACCAGTAAATGGCTTAGTAAGTCATTTTCAAACCTTGTATTCTCCCATGGCTTTCCCTGGCTGATACTGGCTACAACAGCTGCAGCTATATGCTCCATTCTTGCCTTGATACTGCAGATCAGTTCTAAATGGTAAATGGTCTGTAATTAGTGTACAGTGTACCTTTTGCTTTTAACACTACACATCAAATTCACCCATTCATACATGCAAGGTGCTCATCAGGAAGTAACTTAACACATTCTCACACACTCACACACCAATGGCACAGCCTTTGGGAGCAATTGCCCAAGGACACTTCAGTGTGCGGACTAGAGTAGGTGGAGATCGATCCACTAATCTTCTGTGTGATCTTCTTCTTATTTTGCATTAAAGGAAGCAACAAGTCCTCTACACAAAATCAAATAACTAAATACAATACCAATAACTGCCATCAAAAACGACCCATATCAATATTTCTGATCTGAAGTGATGGTGGGTCGGTAATCTCCAACAGCATTACAAAGGACCTGTCCTGACACATGACAAAAGACGTATAACTTCTGCCTCTGTGGTTAAGTTTTGACTTGATTTTGGCCCAAACAGAACTGGTTTAAAGTCATTGAACATCATGGTCTTGTTTTTCAGAAATAAATATAGAAAAAGGCCTGCGAGCAGCAGCCCAACACACTTTGCTGACCCAACCCTCATCCCGTCAATGCTTTACAGTGTAAACAACAAAGTTATACTACTTCCTCCTGTGCCCTAGCAGGCACAACTCATAATTTTCATGGCCTGGTCTTGACTATAAACATAGGTTGCTTAGGCAATTTTTCTTTCTTCTCCACTCATCTAGGACTCAGGCTTTTTGAAAACTGACCCACACAAGGTGTTAAAAATGAATTCTAATGATGATACTGATTCCCTCATCAGTCACATCATGCAGGCCACTTTTTTGTGCCCAAGACTTTGGTTTGTTCCATATTAACATGCTAAAGTAAGATGGTGATCATGGCATGGTTGATTTTGTCATTGCAGTAACATTTCTTCCTTCATTCATTCTGTTTCATAAATTATAGGTCGATGTGTTTGATGTGTGACTTTCATCCCCTTAAATAAGCAGTTCCTGAACTTTTTCCTTCAGGGACTCCTTGTCTATCATTGAGTAAATTGAGTGACATATTTCCTGTATATTTCATATTATACTCAATAACAGAACAGAACAGCTGATAAACTGAACAATAATCAAATCAAAATCAAATCAATTTTAATAATAATAATAATAATAATCTAAAGATCGGCAAAGACATGGATCATCAGTGAATCTAATCCAATCAAAGCGTCCACGCTCTTAATTCTACATAACTTAAGTCTTAATATACTGTAATTAAGAACAGGTGATAGATGTTTATGGAGACTGACTTATCCCACTTGAGTCCACACAGAGTCACCAAGATATCAAACCAGCACAGTCAAAGAAGCTCAATGCACCCCAGGAAAATGCCAGTTTACCAATAAGACATGCACCATGCACAAAAACCCAAGTATGGCTCTTCGTCTGGTGAATCTATTTCTCTCAGGTCCTGCAGCAAGTCACAGGAGTGCCAATTTGAATCACAACAGCTGCATCTGACACCATCCTAACTTGTTGATGGATGGATTTGCTTGTGGGAGAGGAGAGTCTTCTGGAAAACCTGTCATTGTTTGAGCACAGCTGGGTTCTTCATCAATACAACTGTGGTTATGTAAGCAAAAGATCACTCCAGGACAGCTTTGGTCCAGAAGTTAGCAGCACAGTATTTCCCTGTGTATTACAGTAAAATTCTGAATACACACACTTCTATTCCTCCATCAAGTGGAAGTATCCTGCTTTGTGTTTAATAAACACATTGTGATCGATTCTAAATCATATTTTATTATAATAGTACAACAATGTACACTCAGACACACCCACACACCATAAACAGACAGTTGTCACTATAGTGTATATTAAGGAAAAACTAATTTTGATATGAGACTATTTTATTTCCCTTAACATAAGACCTGTGTCCTGCCAAGACACATAACAGTGTAATTAATATACTACAGTATGTCAAAGCGTGTATGTATGTATGTATACCCAGTATGTTCTCAAGACTGTAAAAAAGTGGACTTTACAGTGGTCACCATGTTTTAGTTGTCAAAGAGGATAACCAATATTAAATAATGACTTACTTCATGGAGCTACTGTATGTTACATTGCCAACTACCAGTTGCTAACATACAGTATATATGAAAGAATGCTAACCTAGCTAAAGCTACACTATAAGCTAAAGATGGATGTTTTGGCTGTGCACTGAGTTGTGATAACATCAGTGATATTTCTATAAATGTGAACTTATTTAACTTATTTTAACAAGCCTTCAGTGTAAAACCGGCAGCAAAGAGGAAAGTTCAGGGAAGGTGCTTGCATTTCATTTGGACGGAACCGCAGCTAGAACCTCCAGTCACTGCTGCACAGACTCCGAGGCCCTGAATTGAGTCATCAGGGCAAGATGGCAGTGTTCATGTCCATTTTGGCTTCATTTTTGCACAGTGAGAGGAAGTGGAAACACGTCGTCCATCTTTATACATGTCATTTCTCCAAAGTCGTCACCAGAGAAAAAAACAGCTTGATGAATAGCCATATGAAGTAGCAGGGTGAATTAGGAAAAGTAGGACACTGTAGGTAGACCTCTAGTAAATGTTTTGCATGTGCAGGGCTCTGCTGTTAGCAACAGATAATACACAACATGCAGTCAAGTCAGCAATAATAAATATACAGCATGCAGTTCAATTTCCATAAAAAAGCACATGAGAACATTCAGCCAGATGGGTGCATCCAGAAGGACGTGGGAGGGTTAGGGTTCAAGTTACAGAATTCTAGTTTGAAGCACAGGGCCACTGGCCAAGACATCCCATGGTGAGAACAGGACGTATATGTTTTTTTATTTTATTTTTTATTTTGTCCTTTTATGGTCTTATTGTATGTGGTTGTGTAGTAAAGCCACTGTAGTTGAGAAAAACTAGATGAAAGACTCAATATACAAACCACATGTAAAGCCCCAAATCAAATACACTCATTTAACGCCAGCTTTGTGTGTTACTATGAAAAATCACTATTAAATATACAGAGTCTACAATGTAGGGTTAGGATTTGGATCCCTTTTTCAATATGAGATCAGGGCGGTACAGGTGTACTACAGGGCTCATCCCTGCATGGTATGATGCAGAGGAATCTACCACTCTGTCTGTTTGATCACTTGGGCCTGCTGTTAAACTGCAGTAGTTTTCTGAATGCAGCCAATCAATGCCAAATAAAGCATGCCATCAGGAGCACAGAGCAAGTCTGTGCATTCTGTGATAGCATGTTTAGAGTTTTTTTCATTACCGTAAAAGAAAATGCACCTGTGTCATAACAAGGTTTGGTGTGTGAGTCATACCTCTCGACATGAATGAAATAAAAATGCACTGAGTTCCAGTGGCCTGTTTTATTCAGTTGTGAATGGAGGTACTGTACTGTAAACGGTAGTGTATCACATCCATCAGCCCGGTGCTTCTTTGCAGCATCTCAGCTAGATACTCCAGAAACAGTCAATGAGTATGTCTTGTTTCGATTACTGTACAGGCACAATCTCACCAAACCTGCAGTGTCATCACGATGACAGGACTCCAGGCAGTTGTGCATAGTCACTGTGTACCAGTTGTCTTGTCGAGGAACAGTTCCAGCCTGTAATTGTTAGCTTACTGTTTCCAGCTCCCAGTCATTATGCTAAGCTAGGCTAACCGTGTGCTAACCCATGAGATTGATGCACCTCATATCACTTGCCATGATGATGTGTACTACGTGCTTAGTGCAGTCAGTAAAGGCAAAGGGAGGGCGGCTGAGACATCAGTGAGTACGATTAGGACATCAGTTTGTTTTTTCACGTAAGGTTAAAGGTGAATATTTGACATACTTAACCATCAGTGTGTGTGTGTGTGTGTGTGTGTGTGTGTGTGTGTGTGTGTACTATAAGTCATTGCATTTCCAGGCAGCAGATGGATATTTGCCCATCTACTAGTCCTACAAACTGGAGGCACGTCTGATTCACACACAGTGATTTACCCTTCTCTTCCTCTAATGGACATTTACAGGAAGCAGCTGCAGTGCTGGGACACACACACACACACACACACACACGCACACATATGGGGTGTAGTCTGCTGCCTGAGAGTTTTGGAGACCAACAGTGAGAACAGAGTGTAAACTCCCATATTCCCTCTTCTGCTCTGTCTGTCTATAACCCCCACTCTCTCTGCAAGTCACTGCTATACATCATACTTCATCTGAGGGATTCTTTTCTTGCCTTGTATTTTGACCCACTTCATGAACTTGTTAAAGAAATACAGAACCTCTGGCTCTGAGGTCCATTTCCACATTAGAGTGTCCTGTCCTCAGTCAGATGTTTTAAGAAAGTAATGTGTGACATTGTTATTTTATTGTGGTCAAATCTTCAGACTTTCACTTTACTTTTCTTGTTTATCTGGATAAGCTGTTTGCATGCTTGCAGACCTGCTGTGTCATGCAGCTGTCTGCCTTACCTTCAGTTTATGGCTTGACTGAGCCTAACACTGGTGAGTGGTGTCAGGGAGCTGGCTGTCAGCTGGCTCTGTTAGCTCTGGGTTTCCACTCCAGCCATGAGCCGATTTACATGAGAGACTAAAGTCTTGAGCAAACGATCATAAAAAGGTAATCCGCCTAAAAAGAGTTGAAAGTAAAGTAAGGCTCTTCCTGCTGCCAAAGCAGAGAGGAGAACTCCAAATAATCCATATTGAAAACAAAACTGATGTAAAATCAGTATCTATGTATTTACTGAGTTAATTAGCAATGTGCGCACATTTCTAATTTTAATTTTAATAGAAAAATGCTAACTCTATTTCTGGACCTGAATCAAATATATAGTAACAGAGAACCATGACCTGACGTTGCACCACAACCGCTGATGTAGATTCACACCTACAGACAATGAGAGGGAGAGTGACCAGTTAACCTGTTGATTGCATGTCTTTGTTTTTCCACAGACATATGATATTATGATATATATATATATATTCATTCCTAATTTTAAAAAGCAAAGGTTGTAAGATTTGACCACAAGTTTCAAGTGTGCAAAGGTGCAATTTGTTAATATAGTTGTAAATGTGCACCATTGTACATGTGCATTTGTTATGATTATATTACTTATGTCAAAAAAAAAAAAATAAAAAATTGGTAAAAAACAAAGATATAGCAGCCAGCTAAAGCCAGCGGCTGCTGAGCCCAGTTACATTTTCCGCCCGCTCACCCCCGGCCCTGGCACGGTCAGCATCCCCACTGGCTACTCCTCACTCCATGCTAAAAGTGGTGTAAACACAAACACTCCTCCAGTGCTTCGAGCTCCCAGTCCAGGCAGCCAGAGTGAGATAACTAGCTCAGATTAAATCACAGAGAGTTGAGGTGGAGCAGCCAAAGGACATCAGAGGGAAAACCAGAAAACATTTTCTCCATAAAATATGATCCAGTTTCACCAAAATCAGTCAAATAGTTGCAGCAGAGAGTGTGTGAATATGAACATACGTGTTGACGTGATGTAAAAACTTTGATCATGAAGTGTGTTCTGTTGTTGACTGTGGAGCTGCGTTCACACAGAGTAAAAACTGTTTCTAACTGTGACATCCAGCGTCCTGCACAACATCATGAAGTTACCGTTGATTATTAATCATCCATTTTTTGCCATAACTTTTTTGTGGACAGGAGGGTAGCGACCATTCTCACTGTGACACTTCATATTCCTTTATTATTTTAATTCTGGCATTGATAATGAAGTCATATTTTTCACCAGGTTGTTCAGGTTTATATATCTTGCATTAAAAAACACTGTAGTAAGAGTGTAGAGACATTTTGTAGTCCATCTTTGTAGTTTTACCACAGATCACGTCAGTAACATCCACCATCACATATTGACGTAGTCTAGTGTAAGTGCAGTCAGACTCTCTGAACACTGCAGTCGTCTTCTCATAGCTCCCTTTGAATTCTCCTTCTCTTTCCTTGACCTCATGACATTTCACATCAAGGTCAAGGAAAATCTGCTTAGGAAAGGACTTAGTCATTTTCTGACTCCTCGACCGTAGGCACAGTGTTAAGGGAAGACACAAGTGGAAAGGAAGTGATGTAATAGGGGTTATGGGAAAGTAGAGGAAACACTCTATATACTCTATATTTATAATGTGCCATTAAAGAGACAACACTACTTCCACCATACATTTCCCAGAGTTTGCATCTTGATTTTTAGCAGTATTTTGACCTGTTCCATTATCTCTCTCTGCAGATGGGAGGTGACAGCGTGGACTGGTTGCTCGGCGTCATGCGGCGTTGGCATACAGACCAGGGGTGTGTTTTGCATGCGTCTGTTGTCTGTTGACCAGCAGGATATTCTGACTGTTTCAGAGGACGAGTGCAGGGAATTCAAACCTGCCATTCTGCAACCCTGCAACCAGGTGGACTGTCCTCCAGCCTGGGAGACTGAACCTTGGCAGCAGGTATTCAGGAATATTACAACATTTATACTGAAAATGATGCTATGCTAACTATTCAATTGCTTGATTTTGCATTTTCACTAATATTTTGTTTCAGCCTTCTACAAAGTCACATTGTAGCATCAAGCGCACATCCAAGAATAGTTACAGGCTAAAATGTGACAAGATTCAAATTAATGGTTCAAAAACAGTGAAATTATGGCTCCAAATGGAAAATGCTAAGAACAGAACTGTGGATCAGGAGTGCCCCTTTGCACAAGATCTGACTTTAAACAAGATCATAAATAAAGCTGCCTCCTGTGTGAACTGTCTGTAGCTGAAAAGGGTTGGCCTACACAGCATCTGGGGAGCCTGATCGTTGTCTTGTGCTTGTTCCCTGCAGTGCTCTCAGTCCTGTGGTGGGGGTGTCCAGTTGCAGAAGGTCTACTGTAAGCAGCTTTTATCCACAGGGGCATATAGGAGGCTGGGAGACAAGGCCTGCTGGGGGGACAAACCTGCCACCAACAGAAGCTGCAGCAACATTGACTGTTTACCCTACGTGGCAGGAGGAGAATGGGGAAAGGTGAACACCAGCGAGTGGAGAAATAAAAAAGACAATGGAGGCTGGTTGGAAACTGTCAATATTTTCACAGAAACATATCTAATTTGAACTGAGGCCTGATCAAGTTGCAGTATTTGAAACTACAATCAGTTGTCTTCAGTGAAATTGAAGGAAAATTGCACATAGGGAACTTCAGCCAACAGCAAACCAGAAAGTCCAAGCTGTGTTGCACCACAACCATTGTGCTAAACATAACCAGGTTTTGTGGAATCATCAATGTTCTGTCTGATAATAGGAATGTTATTTTTGGTTTATTTGTAATAAACATTTCTTTCCTCTTTTACTCTGCAGTGCTCAGTATCCTGTGGTTTGGGAATCCAGCGAAGGGAGCCACTGTGTCGCCAGTTGACGGCCATGGGTCACCAGGTGACACTAGCCAGGGAGCTGTGCTCAGCGTTGTCCTCCCCACCACTTGTGCGAACCTGCTGCATGATGGCCTGTCCCAGTAAGAACTCACACACCTATATTCTAATTTCCTTGTGTACTTATGTTTAACAGAAGATTTCATAAGAAAACTCAATCTCAGGCAAACTCACATGTAAAAAGGGATACTGGGAAGAAAAGGGAGAACTGAAGAATCGTCTGTTTGTCCAGTTTTTCAAGTCTTTTCTCTCCATAGAAAGACATTTACAGTATTTGGCTACAATTTTTCAGATTCCATTACACATCTAATGCATGTTTAGGTTTTATAACATTATAGGTTCAGTGGAAAGTTCAATTTCTTAAATCCTAAACAGAAGTCACACCCAGGTGGACAAAGAGGGGGGTAGACTTAAGATAAAGGGCAGGCAAAGAATCAGTGTCCAGGAATTCGGGCAGGCAAAATTAGGAAAAGCATTCGATCCAGTTAACTGGACTTTCTTAAACACACTACACAAATTTGGCTCCAGGGAGCTGTTCATCCATTGGATAATGACACTATTCACCTCACCCAAAGACACAGTCACCACAAATGGGATCATATCTTCAGCAAATAGATAGCAAACATACTCAGGTCTGCTCATCCCACATAGAGCCACTTGCTGCAGCTATAAGTCAGAGCAATGCCATGAAAGGAATTCACACGATTCATTTTTTTCAATTCAACGATCCTCCATATAAACTACTTCAATCCAATGCTGCCTGTCACACCAACAGATGCATGGTTCAAATCTATTCATTCCTTTACTACTACCAGGTAAATCAAATATATTACCTCAGTAAATGAATCCATCAAACTGACTACAATATCCATAGACAGATCTGGAACAACTATATTGTAAAAACATCTCACTCTCAGATTTACCTTTTCTTCAACACAACTCCCCACACACAGAGGTTGCAGGGCAACATGGGCAACTACCAGTGGAAAATATCTCTGTTACTAATGAGTTCTGTAACTTAATGAGTTCTATATGAAATACTGATTGCCTGATACTGCCTGATTGGCACCTGATTGTCAGCACCTGTGGACATGGGCCCTGCTACAGTGGTCAGTTGGTGTTGCTCCAGGAATTGGCATGCCACATTTGACTGATCTGAATAGGGCCCATACGATAAGGCAACTTCAAGCTGGTGTTCCACAAAACCAGGTTGTGGCATTCTTTGGAGTGAGCACTAGTACCATCTGCAAACTGAAGACTAAGTTCCATATAATGGGGATGTGGAAGACAGGCCGCGAAGTGGGCGTTCCAAGAAGACAGCACCCCAAGAAGAACATTTCATTGTTGTCATCCTGTCAACACTTAGGAACACTTAAGTCTTCTTTAGATTTGCAGTCAAGGTTTGCAGGACGATCTGGCTGACAGCTCTCTGTCCAGACAACTCAGAACAGACTGCACGCAACAACTCTCCAGAAGCCTGCCATGGCTGCCTTTTACCATGAGGCCCATTTGCGCTGGTTTCAGCAACACCAACACTGGAACCTGAACATGTGGAGGAATGTTATGTTCAGTGATGTGTCCAGATTCTGCCTACAGCACTGGGATCACAGGGTCAAAGTGTGGAGAAGACACAGAGAACGATTTGCTGAATACTGCAATGATGGAGTAACATCTTTTGGTGGAGGTAGTGTGATGGTGCATGGTGGCATCTTCCTCATTGGAAAACAAGGCTTGTCATCATTGGAAGGAATCTCAATGCAGAGAGATATCGAGATGAAATTCTGCAACCAGTGGCAATACCATATCCCCACAGTCTGGTCTATCCTAGTCTATCCTCCAAGATCACAACACTCACCCCCACACAGTGGGGAATATCAGAGACTTCCAACATTCCTGATCTGAACCCCATTGAACACTTGTGGGATCAGCTTGCGCATGCTGTTCATGGCAGAGTGACCAACACAACCACACTGGCTGACTTGCCACAAATACTGGTTGAAGAATCAAGGCTGGTGACCAACATGAGGAGGAGATGCAGTTTAATTAAGCAAATTAAACTGAAGTGACAGAGTTGTTGGGTTGTTCTTTCTGATATAAACATTTAACATTCTCATGAACACAGTGTTGGCATGTGTGAATGGCTGGAACGTGATTACCCATGGGGCTGTGAGTTATATATACATTCCCTGGCCCTCTGCAGAAACTTACTCTATCATGCTATCAACACATCCTGTTCTCTCTTTGAACATGTATATTTGAAGGGAAAATGTTCACTTTGAAAACCCATCCGGACTTATCTTCAGTTCTCATGCTAACATCCTGTGCTGTACAATATGTACACAAGCAGCTGGGAAGTGTGTGTAATCATGTGCGAAGAACATCTGAAAATAGTGGAGTTCAGCAGTTGTTCTTTGAGTGATGATGAGTTCACATAAAGGCTATGGCCAAGCTACAGGAGGGAAAGCACTGTTTGCATGTTTATATCCACTGGGTGCTTGTGAAAAACAATGCACACAGCATTGTTGCAGAGCCACAATTTATCCGGAATCTGTAATTCTGAGTTCCTCTAACTCGCCTCAGCTGGGACAGAGACTGTAAATCACAACTGAATGCCTTGCAAATGTCACAGCGACTCCTGAGAGTCCAAATGTATTTCATAAAATGTTCTCTCCAGCTACTCCCTGCTCACTGTTGCTTAATAGTATTAATGTAGGTGTTAGTATGCTTCATCCAAAGTGGTTGGTCGAATATCTTTGGAAACCCACTTCCCCCACACATTTCTGACCTCAGATCAGGGACTGTGTCTGGATATTTTTCTGTCACCTTTTATGGGAACAACCCAGTTTAATTCTATGAATGTCTTCCAAGAGAGACTGAAAATGTGTGTTGTTATTGCCAAATAATTTCTTCCCTCTTTTTATGATGACTGGCTACGTGACACCTACAGATTCCAGGACTGGATTCTGGTCTTCAGGTGCCTCTGGTGTTTTAGGTCTCATTTCAGGCAAATTTGCAACATGCAAACTCTGAATTGCAACATGAGATCATTTCCACTGACATTAATCAAATCAATTTCAAATCAATTTTATTTGTATAGCCCAAAGTCACAAAGTACATTTGCCTCAGAGGGCTTTACAATCTGTACAGGGAGTGACACCCTCTGTCCTTAGACCCTCAATTTAAACTGCATAACTGGAAACAATGTATGAGAATGTGAGGTCTTTGCAAATCTTACAAAATTATCTGCAGTTTGTGAATGACAGACATTTTTAAATCTGATTTTCAGGAGTGAATCACTTTTTTCTTTATAATACCATCCATTAAAGTGGGTATTGTTAAAAAAAAAAAAATCATACCCGTGCAGATAGTGAACTTAGAAATCTGGATATGTGTGTTTTACTGAATTTTCTTCCCAGCCCAGCTGGTAAATCTTGGGGTCATTCAGTTTATAGGAAAGGAGTGCAGTCAGTGAAGCATGGGTAGAGACAGTCTTAAAGGTACACAGGTGTATCTTGTGCCGGCAGAGAACTTAACTGGCAGTTCTGTCTGGTTGATCACTGATTGGTTCTTTCCCACTTCCCAATTTCCCACTTGAACTGTTCCTTTAAGTTTGTCTAACTTATTTTGTTTATTTCAGTCAAGTTTTACTTTAGAACAACTCATAATAAATATTAAACAAAGTACTAGTAGTAACAGTACAGGTACTAGTTCAGGTAACTAATTTTTTTAATGAAGCCTGGTCTCATATTTTAAAACAAATAAATGACTTTTTGTTTGTGTGTATCTCTGCTTTTGTGGACTTTCTTCTGTCTCAATACAAAATACAGACTTTTGTATAAACATGGAAATGTGTTGTCTACTTTCTTGTTTACTACAACAGAGCACAAGAAAGACATCAGACCTAAAGACACAGAGAAGGGTCTGGTGAAGAACAAAGTCAAGCAGTCAACACGACATCCAGCAAAGGCCAGAGGCTACAAGGAGGGAGTCAAACAGTGTCCAGTGCTCATGGGTATTCATCATATCTACATCCAGAACCGAAAGGAGAAACGCCTGCACCTGACTATTGGCGGCCATGCGTACCTTCTACCCAACACCTCCCTGGTCATCAAATGCCCTGTCAGAAAGTTCCCAAAAGCCTTCATCCGCTGGCTGAAAGATGGACACGTCCTGTCCAGCTCCAGACGCCTGGCCATCACCAAGTCTGGCTCTCTGAAGATCCACTTTCTAGGGACAGAGGACATTGGGGTGTATAAGTGTGTTGCTGGACCTGCCTCAGACATCTTCACCCTCCAGCTGATAGGTAGTGACAGCAGGTCAAATAGCAGACCGTCTACTGTCAGCCCTAGTACCAAATGGGAGGAGATGCTGCCGAGTTGTCATAGGCACGACTCACACCTGGAACTGGAGCTGATCAGGCCTTGGGTTAGTGTGTCTCTGCTGCCCCCTGGTGCCCAGGAGGCCTCACTGCATCCTCGGGTGGAGGAGAGGTTGATTAATATCACCCTGCAGGCTGACAGAGGAGAGATTGAGCAGGAGCAGGCCTCACAACTCATCTCTTCACTGTTGACCCACATGTCTGCTGCCCAACTCTGGACCAGGACTGCAGAGGGACGAGGACAAGCTAAAGGTAATCCCCAGCTGCCTACGCTGGCAAGTGTGTGTTAAACGAGATTTATAGATTTTATAATATACATTGAGCCTTGAATCATATTTTGATCATGCTGATAGTAACAAAATGTTAAACTACTGCTTCATGATTCTGTTAGCATTTCACCAGAATGTTTTTCCCATATATCGGACTGCCACAGTGTTGCACTCTTACCATGGTCACTCTCAAACAGGAAAGAACATGTTGAAGTTTTGTTATAAACCTTGTTTAGGTCAGCATAAGTCATGCTGTGCAGCCAGAGCTTGTTAAAACCTACAAAACTGTATTTGGATTTTGCCGGAGTTTCTAAAGAAGTTCATAAAGATACTAAATATTGTATATTTATTATATGTTTGTATGTCACTCTAATAACATAGGAAGAACTTGAACAAGAAAATACAATATGTATATATGCAGTGTGTCAGACAGAGTGGAATATAATATGACAGTGGATAGTAGAATGATATGAACAAAGGTGATGCTCAGAGTGATTTCTATTGTTTCCTCAGTTACTGGGCTTTTCAGAGCTCTTCACTCTCACTGCAGTTACAAATAAAATCAGGTACTGTAGAGCCAACTAATAAAGAGTAAAGTGATGTTGATATGGCATCATGCAGCATCATATGCTGGACCATGCAGACTATTTTAGGACATGAATTCAACTGTTTATAGGAACAATGTTTTAAAGAATTAGTGTCACTCATTCAAATAAAATGTCTCCTTGGTGTGAAGGAGAAACTACAGTGGCTGCAAAATGTGCAAAAAACACAAAAGACCCTATCTAGAGTCAGTGTTTAGTTTGTCTGTCAAATCAAATCAAATTTTGAGATGTACCACCCTCAGTGGTACATATCCTGATAATGAAGACAGATTAATCGTATCCAATAAAGAATGACTAACTAGAGGTAAAACATCCTTGAGCAGCCTGGTTGGGATGGAGTCTAAGAGGCAGGTTGACGGCTTAGCTGCAGAAATGATTAAAGTTATTTGATGAAGGTCGATGGGAGAAAATTAGTCTAAATACATATCAGGTTTTACAGCTGTTTCCAAATTTGCTGTATCAGAATGCAGATCAATGCCTGTTGAGGGCAAGAGGTGATGGATTTTGTCTCTAATAGTTATAATCTTATCATTAAAGAAGCTCATGAAGTCATTGCTACTTAGACCTAAAGGAATAGATGGTTCAGTAGAGCTGTGATTCTCTGTTAGCCTGGCTACAGTGCTGAAGAGAAACCTGTGGTTGTTCTTATTCTCCTCAATTAAAGAAGAGTAATAGGCTGCTCTGGCATTACGGAGAGCCTTCCTGTATGTTTTGAGATTATCTTGCCAGGCTAGATGAAATTCTTCCAGTTTAGTGGCACGCCATTTGCGTTCAGATTTACGTGCCTCTTGCTTTAATTTACGAGTCTGCTGGCTATACCATGGTGCTAGCCTTCTTTGTTTAATTGTCTTCTTTTTCAGAGGTGCAATAGAGTCTAGAGTTGTCCGTAATGAGCCTGTAGTACTATCAACAAGATGATCTATTTGTGAGGGGCTAAAGGAAGCAGACAAGTCCTCTGCTACATTGAGACATGGCATTGAATTCAATGCTGAAGGAATCACTTCCTTAAATTTGGTTACAGCACTATCAGATAAACATCTGCTGTAGGAGTTTCTGCACAAAGGCTTATAGTCCAGTAATATCAACTCAAAGGTTATTAAAAAATGGACAGACAGAAGAGGATTCTGTGGAAAGACAATTAGATGATCAATTTCAATGCCATACAAGAGAACAAGATCAAGAGTGTGGTTCAGACAATGAGTCGGTTTATTTACACTCTGACAGAAGCCGATTGAATCTAATAGAGAGATAAACGCAGTACAAATACCAATAACGATGTCTCTGTAAATGTTAAAATCACCTACAACATACAAACATTACTTTGTTTTTTAAGAGAATACAGAGAAGAATCCCAAGAGATAAACGCAGTACTAAGACTATCATTGTGGTTGTCCACATGAATGTTAAAATCACCTACAATAATTACTTTATATGTTTTAAGGCTCAAGCTGTCACGGCTTTGGTCGACTAATAAACTGAGAATAAACGGAGTCCGACATCGTTTAGGCATATTCACACACCGATAAAACATTAATTTTAGTGACCTCCGATTGGCGTAACCGGGTGTCATTACCGCCGACGTGAATAACAATCTTATTGTATCTACGTTTATCTTTAGCCAGCAGTTTCAAATTAGACTCGATGTTGCCTGCTCTGGCCCCCGGGATGCATTTAACTATGGCCCCCGGTGTCGCTAACTTCACGATTCGTAAAATGGAGATGCCAATGACTGAATTTGGGAGTGGGGAATATTTGTTAATCTCATTCTAAAGTAACAAAAACATAATGATCCTTACTCCCAGGTGACAAAAACATAAAAGACAATTAATATGACATTCTGTAAACAGAGCCCATACATCTGACACACTGGACCTTTGACTTTGACAGAAATGTGTTTTTTTCCATGGCCTTATTTAATACTTCATAATTTAGGTGAAAAACAGTTTAACTAACATACACTTTGACGAAAATATTTTTAAAGAGCGTTATCAGAACAGTATATTGGTCATATATTGGAGGTATATGGAGGTGTGTTTGGTGGAACACTTTTGTTCCTGATGTTGGTATCTGATTTGTCCCTCAGACAAATTGCCCAACTGGTCAGAGCGCCGTTCCTTTGAGACAGCTGGGAACAGACCAGTGATCATTAGACAGCAGCAGACCATACTGCTGGCTTTTCAGAGAAACATCAACATCAGCGTTGGGAACAGTGCCCTCGTCACCAACGCCACACGATCCCTGACCATACTCTGTCCTGCAGAGGGCTTCCCGCCTCCCAAAATCAGATGGACCAAAGATGGCATTCTACTGCGGCACACTGACAGGTAACATACTGGAGCTAGTGCTGACACACCAATCAAACAATTTCACACAGTTATGATCAACTCTTATTGTGGTATTTTGATTGTGATATTGTGCTGAGAGTGAAAATACTGCAGAGAATTCTGTCGAAAAAAGAAAAAAGATTTATATTACATACACATACATGTGTCACTGTAAAGCTGTTGGCTACTTTTGCTAATTCATTAAGCTATTCAACAGCTCCCTCCTCTGACCAACGCTGGCTATAGGTCTATGAGAACTTGTCAACTTCACACATAAAATCACAGCTGGTTCCTAGTCTTCTAGCAAATTCACATGGATTGCTGAGAATAGCTACAATATTGTTGTTATTCATGTGAGTATGAGGCCGTTTCATGTGAGGATGAGGCCGTTTCATGTGAGGATGAGGCCGTTTCATGTGAGTATGAGGCCATTTTGGATGATGCCATTTTGTGTGAGGATGAGGCCATTTTGTCTGAAGATGACAAAGGTTTTTCTGAGACTGAGTGACTTTTAGGCAACTCCTAAAATGAACACCGTACAGCTAGCAGCAGCTCATTTGCATTTAAAGGGACAGACAGGAAAACCGACTGCCTGAACCCAGAGCGCTACAGACAGGGTACAGAGAGGGCTGCTGTGCTTGATACATGAGGAATTTTGACCAAAGGATTTCACACACATGTCATTAAGGTGCCTGGGAACTGTGTGAACTACTGGAAAAGGGGTATACAACTACCGCAGTGCTCACGTGTGAGACATTCTAAACTTTACTCCACTCCAGTTTTTCCATCTCGGATTTACTTTCCACAAACTGGGGGCACGCTGACCATTATCTACTGTAGGTAACACACTAACTGTGGTTATTACAACCCTATTTCAGAATACCTGATCTCAAGGCACCCTGCTAGCTCACCTGGTAGAGGAAGACTCAGTCCATATCACAGCACCCAGGTTCGATTCCAACCTGTAGCCCTTTACTGCATGACGTTCTCCCCTCTCTCGCTCTCTCCTTCCCCATTTTCCTCGTCACTCTTTAGCTGCTGATATCTAATAAAGGCTAAAAAGGCCACAAAATAATCTTTTATCTTTAATCTTTATCCCTTTATATCACATGTGTACTAAATTAGATGAAAGGTGAATATCAGCATATATGAGCAGCAATATACTGGTCTAACTGCAGCTGAGAGTTTCACAGATCAGCATCTTTTCAGCCTGACTGTTTCCTCTTCCTTGAGGCAGGTCAAGCGATAATGCAGCAAAATGGGAAAATACTGTGAGTCACTGACACTGCATGAAGTGTATATTAGTGTATATTTTGATATCATATTCGGCAGTGTTTATATGTGGTGCAATATTGTTCAACTTGTCCACTATTGTTAATATCAGCTGATAAACAGGCACCGTATTTGTGGCGTGTGATGCACATTTGTAACAGCCTGCGGATACAATGCAATATATGGCATTTCCACTGACATACAAGTGAACTGTGCTATTGAGTTTCTGTCTCATTGAATAGCTCTGGCCCAACAAATATTGATGACCTTTTGAAAAAAACATTGAATGCGAGTTTAATGTGAGAGAGAAGTAGACCACACAACTTTTCACTTTTTCAACTTTTCAACTAAAATCCATCTTGAAATATATATATCTATCTCTATATATATTATATATATATATATATATATATATATTTGCTTTTGCTCTCCCAGGTTTGAAATGCAGATTGAGCTTTGAGAGCTTTCACTCACAGATTGTCTCTATCAGGCGGGGGAGCAGAGAACTGAATATGAAAGCTATCATCACTTTGCTCGAAGTCCTGGCAAAAGACTCACATGTTCACACAACATGCCCTGTGCTTGATTTGTCCAGTCTTCTCTCTTAACAGGCACTGACCATGAACTGCACTCAGCCAGCAGGCTGGGCCCATGTACTGTCCACTCTAAACCAGACACAAGATTTAGTTCAGATCCCGATCAGGGAAATCGAAATATACAGTTTATCATGAGCTGAACATGCATAGAATTACATACATCTCATACAAGACAGTATATGTGATGATGTGCAGTATATAGCGGGATCGTTGACCAGGCCATTGTTTCCACTTTGTTTATTAGTGCTACTGGTTGTGATGACACCTGAGCTCCAGTGTGGACGATGGTCATTGGGGTCACATGATGCCAAGTGTGAATTCCTGTTGAGTCAAATGCTGACATATTCCTATAAAAAACATCAATATAATTTTCTTCTGTGTACTCGGTACAAAGCTTGAGCTAAACCTAGCACAAAGACTGTATGCAGGGGGAAACTAGCACCATCCAGGTACAAAAAATATTTACTACACTTTGTTGGCTCGAAAGTAAATAAACAGTATATGAGTTTGTTCTGAGTTTGGACCTTGATCAAACCGGGCATTTCATTATTAGGACAGGACTAAAGATGTGTGCAACCATTAGACTGTCGAAAGCCTCAATGCTAACTAATTACTAAAATGTCTAATTTTCTACAGGAGTAAAAATATACAAAATACAACATGTAAGTCAGGAATCTTTGGAATTATTCAAAGTTTTTTTCACTATTGATGGAGCTAGTCTCATTTTCCCTGCTTTAGTGCTCAGCTGGTCTAATCATGTTCTGGAACCAGCTGTACTGGATGCTCTGAAATGAAAGTGATATCTCTCTGTCTTTACCTCAACTGGTTGTGGTGGTTGACCGTCCACCAATGAGTTTGGGTCTGCCCGAGGTTTCTGCCTGTTAAAAGGAAGCTTTTTCTGGCCACCATTGCCAAGTGCTTGCTCAGGGTGGAACTGCTCTGTATGGAAAGTGTCATGACATAACTTTTGTTATGATATGGCACTATATGAATAACATTGAATTGAATTGAATGTACAAAGGCTCAGTCCTTGCCACAGCGGCCCAGGGTTCGAATCCGACCTGCGACCCCTTGCTACATGTCATTTCCCATCTCTCTCTGCCCACATTCATGTCACTCTTCAGCTGTCTCTGCACAATAAAGCTTGAAAAGGACAAAATAAATAAAGTAATGTAATGCAGAGTCTGTAGACACTATGTTACATTTGACATTTCTATTGCCCCGGGTTTCAGGGTTAAAGGCTACAGCAAAGGAATAGATTTTCTGTGTTTGGGGGTAGAGCACTACATATTGTATATTCATACAGGTTTACAGGTTTAAAGGATCAATCCACCTGAATCTTTATCCAGGTGAAAATGAGCTGCCACTGCAAAGTGCTGGCCTAGCTATAGGAAGGAGTTTGGACAGATGGATCCGGGGGTCAAACCAGCAACCCGGAAATTAATGGATGACAGCTCTTTCTCCTGAACTAAAGCATCCTTGGTTAAATGTTTTACATGTGCTCAACCTGTCTGATTGTTGTAGTGATGTGATGAGTACTGCTATCTTTAACTGATAGAAATGGACAAAACAATTATCTCTTATAGAAGTTCATCAGTATTATTAGACAGCCCTGTGTCTGTAGAAGAGGCAGAACCTGGACCAAGTGTTATCCATTGATGTCAAGAACAATCTGTAGTGTGTGGGACTTTAACAGTCCTGACCTTATACCTAGACCTAACTTGTGTCTCATTTGTGTGTGTGTGTGTGTGTGTGTGTGTGTGTGTGTGTGTGTACTGTAAACAAGTTAATATTTAATTCCCCTTGAATTTAGTGATTTAGGTGACTGTTGATGATTGCTATAAGGACCTCACTTCCATCTGGGAAAACTGACATAAAACAAAAAAATGTTAAAACCAACATGTTTTCCTTGTGTGTGCAGGGTGTCCTGGGATAGTTCTGGAAGACTTCACATCCTTCAGCCCAGAGCGATCGACAGAGGCCAGTACAAGTGCACAGCTGCCAACACACACGGCTCCGATTCTGAGACATTTCAGCTACTGGTCGCAGGTGTGTCCTCGAGTGTCATTATTAGGCCCACCATCCATAACTTCAATTTAAGATTTCTGTCACCATCATATATTTTGAATACACTGGAAATAAAATTTATTTTGGCTGATATTATTGTATTGTTAGGTGTTTGGTCATAAAGCAAAAAATTGGACAAAATTTGAAAAAGTAAGATCTGGTTTATAATGCTGGCTGAAAAGTACTTAGTACCAAATTTCATATCAGTCCACTGAAGTTTTCCAGTGATTTCAAAGTGGTGAACTGAGAATAATGTTGCCACACTGCTAACATAGTAAAAGAACACACACATTCACAGATTTTTTGAGGCAATAAAACCTAATTTTGGTGCAAACAAACTCAAAGGTTAAGTATAATATTAAATGTAATTACTCACCTTTAAAGTTCCTGTAATCAAGCAATATATATATATGTCTTCTGGTTTCTAATCAAATTAAATCAAATCAAATACAATTTTATTTGTATAGCCCAAAGTCACAAAGTACATTTGCCTCAGAGGGCTTTACAATCTGTACAGGGAGTGACACCCTCTGTCCTTAGACCCTCGGTTCCAGTGAGGAAAAACTTGCCCACAAAAAACCTTTAACAGGGAAAAAATGTGGAAGAAACCTCAGGAAGAGCCACAGAGGAGGGATCCCTCTCCCAGGACGGACAGACGTGCAATGGATGTCACGTGTACAGGACAAATCAACACAAACATATTGTACAATTACAATGACTGACAAAATAACAATGAATCACAATGAATGATAAAATGACAATGAATTACCATGAATGATGAAATGATTACAGTAGCAGTGGAACAATCATAAACTATAGTGCTGCAGAAGAGAATTATTACCACATGAGCGACTGCTGCTCTTACTCTGTGTGTGAAACTTCAGAGCCACCAGCCATCGCAGTGTCATGGAGAAACGTTTCAGACCATGGGATGGTGTTGGGCCACAGCTTGAGGGTCACAGTTGGGGGACGAGTCAGCGTTCGCTTGGGCACTAACCTCACTCTGGACTGCCCTGTCACAGGTGGGTCAGAACACCATATGCCATAAATAATGCTTCCTTTAAGTGACTGCTTCATGTAGTGCTTATGTAGCACTTCATTCCAGAGTGTTTTACAATGTGGCTCTCATTCAGACACACACACACACACACACACAAGCCAGCAAGCTATCATGTAAAGTGGTGGCCTAATCACTGGGAACATTATCGGGTTCAATGTATAAATCAGGTGTAGCAGTATCAGTATTCAGTCAGGTTTTAAAGAGTACCAAGTTGCCAATCGTGAATTTGTGCTGGATGCATTAAGAAAGCTGGATACAGTACTGCCACTCCACGCTCTGTACTGCAGTGCTATTATTGGTCATACTACATAACATGTCAGGAAACTGTTTGGCTCACCATCCAAAATACCATCAGTGATGATGTGTTTCTTTAGGAAATACTTACCAAATGGATACCTTGACTTGGTACCAAAAGTGTTCAGATAGAAACACATATAAATTTAAAGCCAATGTGATGGGGAACATCCAACAGACCATGACCCTGCAACTACTCAGGCATAGCGATCACAACTCTATTCTGGATGGAGCCAGAGAGATGATGAAAAACACAGCAGAACGTATTTCTTCCTAATTTAGCCTGCCACTTTGAAGGTCAATACAAACAATGCAGCTTCACTGCCACCCAAGAAGCACAGCAGTTCCTATAAGGATTTCAGCAGGTGTATGAGGAGAACACCCAGGCACCAGCCATAGTCCTTCAGCAAGGAGAAGACATGGGACAAGAGTGTGTGACAGTGCCAGAGAGGAGTGGTAATACCAGAAAGAGGCAAGGAACTGTAAGGTCTGTCCTGATTATCAACACATTTTCCATACTGAAACTTTGTTACTGTCACTGTCAGACAGTCTTGACTCTGAGGTGGGATCTCCTTGACCGGCTTGAGCCAGAAGATATGGAAGGTGGTTTGGATGCTCTATGGGGAAGACAAAGGTGTGCCAACTTCTTGGATTCTACCCGCAAAGTAACTGTCTGGCTCGGAATGTACGAGAGAAGGCGTTTTGGCAGCAGTTGGCAGTTTCTTTTATCTACAAAACAGTAGGAATCTGTGTACAGTAACAACACTATCTGTTGTTCATCAATAAATGATTCCAGCACATATTCCCTCTAACAACAAAAGATGGTTTTTACTTTTCCGTTTGTGTATGGTGCACAGGGTCACTTAGTGAGCTGGGTAAAGCTGGAGTAAAGCTGGGTCTTTCCTCTTTCTTCCAGTCTTTAACACACAGAGACAAATTCTGGCTCATTCCATCCAAGCACCAGGTGATGAAAACGTCTGGTAAAGCAGGCTATGTTGAGGTGATACACAAGGAAACACTGGAGTATCCAGTCTGTATATGTATCAGTAAGTGTTGGTACGTTGTAGGCAGTGGTGTAGTTGTGCCTGAAGAAGTAGGTATTGCTTTTCCCTCTGACCCTGGTTACATTATCAGTTTGTCTGTCCAGTTTTGACTCTGCAGATAGAATTGTCCAACATGTCTTATTAGCATACAGACCAGCTAACTAAGTCAGCAAAAAACACTAACACAATGCAGAACAAGTAACAATGATATTCACTATCACCTATAGTTTTACAGAATGTAATGAAATTCCTATAAGTATCTAAGAAATCCTCGAACTGACAAGCTACTCGATAGTTTCTTCTACTCAAAGGGAGGGGTATAGTTGAGTTGTTTGAAATCCACAACCTCACCACCACTAAATCTTACACACTAGACCTTTAAAGTGGCCTATCCAGAAAAGGATAAACTCCCTCACAAAAAAGTTCTGCTACTTGACTTCAGGGAAATTCTATGTCATGCCTTTGCCATCCTAAGACCAGAAACTTGATAAAACACTACGGAGTGATGTGGCTATACACAGCACTGACTGAAAAACAAGTATTCATACTCTGTATACCTGTGTACACCTGCACTACACCACTGCCTGTACCTCTTATTGGTCCCTCTGTCCTCTGTCTGTCAGGCGTTCCTCAGCCCACAGTGACGTGGCACAGGAAGAATGGATCAGACACGGGTGCTGTTGTTCTTCCATCTGGCTCGTTGTGGATCCAAAATGTTTCTCTACACAACCAAGGCACCTACTCCTGCACCGCCACCAACACCATAGGAAAGTCAACTGCCTCTACTGTCCTGCAGGTCTATGGTGGGTTCACATACAAATACATATACATAACTTCTCAATATGAAATCATAGGTGGCATTCAATATCTGAATAAAAACATTTTGGGTGTGTGTATACAGGTCCATACCCCGCTGGAGGAAGCAGGGTTGTTCCAGTTGCACAAGAGCAAAATCGAAAACGGGTCCTCATGGCTTCACGCCGCGGAACAAGTGCCTTTGTCAAACCTGGAGATAATCTACGTATAGGTACACATGAGAAAATGCCAATAAATAAATGAAATGGAAACAAATGTAAACAGACGTGAGTGTACATTCTAAGATTTTTCAACAGTCCAATAAATTGCCAAATATTAACACTCAGCCTGCTTCCGTCTTTAACAGGTTGTCCAGTAATTCCTGACCACAAACTGCCAGTGCGCTGGGACTACAACAGTCACACCCTGAAGGAAGTTTCAGGTTCAGTCCAGACCCAGCGTTCTGCTCTGGGTCAGGGTCCCAGTACAGGACCCCTGCAGTACAGGATGCTTGTGGGAGGTCGTGTCCTTGAGGTCAACACACTCCAGATGAAATTCTCAGGCCGGTACCGATGCCAGACCCTCATCAGCAGTACCAGACAAACACTGTCTGCCTGGATTTACATTCACACGGAAGGTTAGCATTAAGTCCATGTGTGGAGTGTGTGTATATAGAGCTGTGTAGTTATTAAGTAGTCTGTATTGTGATTGTTACCATGATCAGAACTCAGAGACACTGAAAGCTCGAGTTCACAAGCAGCCTTTCTCTTTCACATAGAAAGATTTGACACTGGATTCTTGTCTATAGTAGAAGCTGTTTAAGATCTGGGAGCTGGTCTGGGTGCAAGCTCGCCTAGTGGTTTCACCACAGTTGCAGTATTATTTGCAATCACTTAGAAACACCTGTTCTTATTAGCAGACTGTTTGATTATAATTATTTGATTGTTTAAGAATTTGTCAGCGTGACATCACTGTCTACCTGTCACCTGAGAAGAGAATGCCAAATTTATCTCTGAGCATTTGATCACTTTGTTATGTTTGTCTGCCTTCTTAGAGCCTGAGGTTTTCATCTCTGGATTAAAGGATTGTTTTTAGCTGGTTGATTTACTTTTATGGAATCATCTGGACTTTGGAGTTGAATATCTTCTTGTTTGTGGGGATTTACGTGCACTGAACGATGTGCGAGAACACAGAAATCTGGACTCATCAAAAGAGAATGGGCTTTTTTTTATTGTCATATTTCAACATATTTAGCTTTCTGAGCAGAATTTTTTAAAGTAAGACAAGCAAATCTGCACATTTAACCTTCTGGCTGAAAAGGTGTACACAAATGAAGGCCGAACAAGGCAAGATTTTGACACAAGCACTAAGTGGACCTGCCAACCTCTGTGTATTTTGCGTAGGAGGTACGCAACATCCTGCTGCAGACCTGCCACTTTATGTTTTATGCCTGCTATTTGAAATGGTCAATGCTCCTGTTTGAAACTGCAACCCAAACTCTTCAGAAGGAGAAACCTTCCATCCGAACTTTACTTCTGACATTTGAGCTGCAGCTTCTGAACATTCTGCTCACCCTCTGCAGCTGATCATGTGTCAGAATGATGAAATGATTCATTGAGAAGCAGGGTAACCTTCAGCAAAGAGGATTCTCCGTAATGAAAGGAACTACATCACAACAGCAACAGATTGCAGTGACAGACTTGACACCAAACTGTCACATTTGTATTTCATGGGCAGGTTTCCTTGTCTCTTGCCCAAAGAGGTGATAGTGGATGTTCCAGATGTTTCCATCAAAAAGCCTGGATGACAGTATCCTTTTTCAAGAGGACTGATGAGGTTTGGAGAGGACAGGGTCTGATGGCAACAAGAGAAGAAGACCTTTCTACAGTAATGCTGGGTCAGAGTAATATGACTCTGAATGAGTCTTCAACCTGTGACCAAAAGTAAATCCAGGATCATGCCATTCAATTTAGAACAACCAGTTTCATTGATTGTGCTGCAGTTTGCCTATTTATTTATACATAAAAACTTCATTCAACTTTTTCCTGCCAGAGTTTATATCACTCTACTCGAAGTGATTTGGTTTTGGTTTGGTTTTTCTTCAGGTACACACTCTGACATTAATAAATGAGTTAGGTATGCAAACTATATGAGTTATGTTATGTTTGTGCATCCTTCTTCATGGTTGGCAAGTCTGACTCAGTCTTAACCATTCCCTTTGGCATCAAAAATATTGACTGAGTTTGATGTTTGTTTGACTGGAGTTGGGTTAGGGTCTTAGAAGATACCCTCCACATATGACATGATTGTAAATGTCAGTAATTACTGTATGTGTCATGATGAGTATGTGACTATAATGCGCATGTTTGCTTGAAGTGTAAAAGCAAATTACCTTTATTGAAATGGATATATCAGGTGTCCCCTCATCGGAGTTCATTATTGAGGTCTAACAAACATTTTAAATATTTGCATTAGTAAATCTTTTGGTTCCCTTTCCTTATTCATGAATGATTGGCTATTTTACAATAATTTTACAATATAGGATATTGAAACTCACTACAGAATTATATAATACATCCAAATAAGATGGTATTGCCTTCTATATTCTATATTCTATATTTAGTCCAGTACAACAATGCACTGGTGGAAATTCCATCTTATTACACCAGTAATATTCATACAGTCTCATATCTTGACACATTCTTCTCGTCATCACTTTGTCCTGTGAGTCCACTCACCATACTGCTGTTCAGCTCTGATGCAGAATAAGGCCACTCCACAGCAAACAAGAACGCAAATAGTATACAATACTGTTTTTGTCCAGTATTGTTCAACATAAATTTTAAATACAAACGTGAAAGGAAAATTTCCACTCAGAGTAAGGAGTTTTTATGTCAAGTCTGGGCCACAAGCTTGACTTCCATCTTGGTTCTAGTCAAAACAAGTGAATTGAGTTCCAAGAAAGGTTGTTGGGAAAGTTTAGAGTTTGCAGTTGAGTGATATTTGGATAAATGAAGGCCCATCATTAATGCAATTAATCAAGTCCTTGTTTCCAGCTGCAATTGTAAGAACACACTTCACCACCATGCCATCCATTCTAAAACCACAACAAGCTTGTCACCCGAGCAGAGGCAAAAAGTGCAGATTTTAAGTTACAGTGGTCATGTTAACTGTTGATTGGAAAGCCCTCAGAGGCAAATGTGTTTTGTGACTTTGGGCTATACAAATAACATTTGATTTGATTTGAGGTGAGATGGTGGCATTACTGCAGGTGTGGTGGTGATTAGTCAGGTGAGAGGGAAACTGGAGGTCACGCACGACAGACAACACACACATGACGGGGAGGGAAACACACAGGGGAAAGAAGAGGCAAAGCCTCAATCCAGCTAGGTCAAACAGGTCAGGATGGAATTTGCAGTAGAGTTTCCAGAATAAATGACCTGACTAATCTGCTATATTTGAATCCATCCCATGATAATCTGCAAATCAAATATTCCTAATAATGCATAGTAAATATATTATTAGAATTCATTTGATCTACTCCTGGACACTCTGTTTCTTAGTTATCCAAAACTAAACTAAACTCCACCGAAATTAAAAGAAAATAAGATTTCTTGAAGTTAAGAGGCAAAAGATGAAATCATTCTTCTCTTCTGCACGTTTTCACATCCTCTCCTCCTGGCTCCCCATCACACATTTAGTTAGCTAGCAATCCATGTCAGAGCAGTCACCTGTTACTAAGTGTCAGCTGCAGAGTGTCACTGACTGATTCTAATGCTGCTGAATCACTTTCTGTGGACAGTGGCCGAGGCGGACTCCTCATGAAAAACTCATTAAACTTGCTGTCTGTCCACAAAGTAAAGTTTTCTTCTGATCACCTTTTAGATTTAGAAAACAATGGAGGTGAGCTATTTAACCAAAACAACGTCTGGAATCATGCTTTTAACCGCTTTCACATCATATGGATGTAGCTCCATTCTTATTAAGAGTGCATGAAGAACAAATTGGACTTATTCCAATTTGGCATGAATATTAAATAGAACCTATAAATAATTTTCATACATAAGTCATTGATAGTGTTCACTCAGCATGCATGGCATGTTAAATCCATGTTCCATATTAGGACAATGCATGAACACATTCAAACATATTCAATTTATACAATAATGGACAAGACATAAATATTTCAGATATTTTTTTTTTATTTTCTAAATTAAAGGATTCAAAAACAAACAAAATAAAAATATGATCAGGTCCTTCTCCCAAAACAAAAAGTTACACAACAAACATGCTTTAGACAGTGTGGGGAGCAGAATGTAGGTCACACTCTTGTTTTTTGGGAATGTACTAAAATGAGAAATGATTGGAATGATGTGTGGGTAGAACTGAAAACAGTACTGGGATATGAACTACAAAAGACATGTGAGATATTATATATGTGAAATCTGACAAAAGTGGGAAAACATCTAGTTAAAATTCTGCGACCAAGAAGGCAATAATCAGGAAATGGTATCGAGATGATCCTCCCACTCTGAACAAGCTGGACACAGTCAAGGAGATACTCAACATGGAAAGACTCACGTACTTGTTGAGACTCCAACAAACAAAATTCAAGAAGAAATGTAAAAAATGGACAGAATACATTTTTTACATTGGTGCTCTTTATTGTTTTATGCTCAAAATGAATAACATTCGAGTTAAAAAACAAACAAACCAAAGGATACATTAGATACGACAAGTGTTCCAACATCTTCAATGATCCTGTGAATCTGAGTGTTTCACATTCGGGTCCACAGAGTTCGGCTGGCGTTTTGGAGACTGGACGGCGTGCAGTGCTTCCTGTGGGAACAGAGGGACTTGGCTGCGGAGGATTCAGTGTGTCACTCTGGATGGAAAGGATGTTCAGCACAGCATGTGTCAACACATACCCAAACCCATCACTTCTCCAGTTCCCTGCAACAGACAGGACTGCCCTCCCAGGTACACTTCAGACAGCTTATTACAGTTTGTGATTAATGTATGCAATTCTCATGTCTCTGGCAATGACCACATCACTGATGACATGTCACATGGGACCGTTCCATCCATCACAATTTCCAGACTAACTTCCTGATCCGCCTTTGACCTGCTGTACACAAGCAGCTCTTTGCACTGATTTCCTGTACTGTCAGGGATCATCAGTGACTTCATGGGTTCACTCACTTTTATTTATAGCTTCAGAAAAAGTGTCAGCTTATCTGGGAAAACTGTTGTGTACTGATCATCTAACTGCTCATGGCTCTTGTAACGTAGGACCTATTTTTAACTATGTCTCTGTGTCCCCAGAGATCAGCAATAACTTTGGTCAGTACAGTGTTTCCATGACGGACAGAAGGACATTTGGAGCTATAAAAATAAATAGTAGTAATATAATGGCTGATTAATACAATAATGATCTGTAATGTTTAGGGAACCTAATGTTCTAACCTAAACAGCATTCGCGTTCTCCCGTGATTTTACTGGGGGCAGCAGTAGCTCAGTCTGTAGAGACTTGACTTGGGGACCGGAGGGAGGACTCAATATAATTTGAGTATAGTGTGTCATATCTGTTATGCTGTCATCAGTTGTAACTTCAGCTCTTCCAACCATTACACGTTTCTTGAACTCATTTCGACCATGAGGCACAAAGTGTCTAAAACCCAGAATAGTCGTTCCTAATTGTCACTAAACTGATTATACAACAAAGATGAAATCAAATCAAACAGAGTAGCATTACGTTGACTGATAGATATTTGACTTTTCTGCTGTATGTCTACAGGCTTCATGTGTAGAGTCACCGCACACACACACACACACACACACACACACACTTTGATGAGGCAGATAACACAGAGTGAGCGGGCTGTTAATAAATTCATGGAGAACAGCCAGATCACAACAGAAGTGTAACTCTCAGCAGAATCTTCTCACCCTGTGCCCCCTGCTGTTTCTGGCTCTACCAGCCCTGCCTTTATTGATCATACAGCCTATCAGTCAGCATACACACACACACACACACCCTGCTGCCACACACTGAGCCAGCTTCACTCATTAATGCAACACAAATGACCCTCTATTAGTTCAGATCAGACTGTGATTTGTTGTGTTGCAGAATGAGAGACACAGAATTCAGACCTTTGAAGAGGGAGCTGTTGAGTAAGTTACAAACTGTCAGTGGAGTTATGTTCCTTTATGAAAAAGCATTTAGTATGATAGTATTTGGTGATCTCAGTCTTATTCATTGTGTACTTGTCATTTTCCTTAGGCTAACCTGGAGGTTAGTGTACAATCTGTCTGTCTGATGTGAAGTGGGTATGATGACAGAATGACTGGTTGGTTGTGCAATTATTAATGCCAGTCAATGTATGTCACCTAATGTCATCTGGGATCATCTCCAGCCGCCCACCATCGTCTCCAAGCATTATGGAAAATGAGATAAATGAATGTGAATACCTCTTTTCTTATCATCATGGCAGATGGTCGGTATCAGAGTGGTCCAAGTGCTCTGCATCATGTGGCGGCGGCTGGAAACAGAGGCAGGTCTCCTGTCAGCAGCTGGATGCCAGAGGTGCATTGAGGATTTTGACAGCAGCTTCCTGTGAGAGGATGAGCCGGCCGGCAGAAACGGAGCAGTGCACCGCCAATAACTGTCCGACCTGGGTAACCAGTCCATGGGGAAAGGTACATTCAAATTGAGCATGTCAACTCTGTGTAGAACATCGTGCATTGTGGTGTGAACTCTATGTTACTCTATTTCAGTGTTCAGGGAGGTGTTCAGGGCCCACCACCACTGTACAGAAGAGATCTGTCATCTGCCAACATGCCAATGGCTCACTGAACAGAGACTGTGCACTCAGGGACAGGTACACACACACACACACACACACACACACACACACACACACACAGTTTTTGGAATGTTTTTATTTGAAAGTGTTTTTTTTTTCACGTCATCAAACTCTTTTTATGTCCACGGAACTCGATGATGTGTACATGTTAATTTCACATATAGACTATAGGCTCAACCCAGTCAGTCTCCCTCTGTCTACCTTCACAGAGAAGAACACAAGTGAGTTATTCTGTGTTTGGAAACATTTGACTGCAAAACTGTCTTCCTCAGCTTCAACTTCAGGTAGTTCAAATGAAAACAACGAGGACACACCAGCCATATGGAGTTATTTTTGTCTTAAATATATCCATAAACGCACAGAGAGTGATCTACAAATGTTCCTTGATTTGCACATGTGTTTTGCTATCCACAAATACAAATTTCTAATTCGTAACTTGTATTTGTATTGTACTTGTATTCGTACTTGTTTTTACAAATACATGTGTATTTGTGAATATATTGGGTATAATTTCCCATTTGTAAAAACAAAAAAAGCCATTTGTAAAACTGAAAATTCTGTTTGTGAAGTGTGATTCTGCATTTGTGGATCACCATTCACACACACGCTTCTCTTTCCTCAGTTACGTATTTCCGAGATGTTCTTGCCGAGATCCACACAGATCCACAAACAAATATTCGGGATTCACAAACGGCCCGCCTGCCTCACCACTAGGTGGCAGTGTTGTTCTCTGTGTACATTGAACATTATATTTATTCAGCTTTCTGGATGTAAAAACAACATTTCAAGATATATCTGGCATTGTTTGAGGACATTTCTAGCGATAAATGTGCGTTTTACTTTCTAAATCTATGCTGAATAAAAGCAAATTGTGTTTTATTAGTCCTCTAGCGATAATTTATCCGACTGCTTAGTCACTTTGCAGTGGGCGTCATGGTTACCATAACAACGGACTCTTTCTGGAGCGTGGATCTATTACATCCATGTTCTGAGTCTAAGTCCTCGAGGCCGATCGGCCGTGATGGGTTCTGTATGTAACTGCTACACTATTCAGCCTAACCCTGTTACATCCAGAACATGGACGGAGTAGAGCATGAAACGGGCCTTAGAAGTCAGGCCCTACCCGACCCGGCCCGGGCACGATAGAATTTTTGGTTGACAGCTTTGTAGAGCCCGAACCCGTTTGCAGCCCGACGTTATTCAAATGTGCGCATATGAATGTGAACATGATCGCTCATTTACCACGCAGTCGGATAAATTATCGCTAGAGGACTAATAAAACACAATTTGCTTTCATTCAACATAGATTTAGAAAGTAAAACGCACATTTCTCACTAGAAATGTCCTCAAACAATGCCAGATATATCTTGAAATGTTTTTACGGCCAGAAAGCTGAATAAATATCACATTCAATATACACAGAGAACAACACTGCCATCTAGTGGTGAGGACGGGCCGTTTGTGAATCCCGAATATTTGTTTGTGGATCTGTGTGGATTACATTATATTGTAGAGGTGAATTTAATAATATATGGACAAAAACCCAAGGTCCCAGGACATCTATGGAAAATGAAAATATAAAAGTAGTGAATGCGCAGCACTAAAGATTAAGGCTAAATCTACTTTCTTTCAGGCCTGTGTCAGTACGCAACTGTTCCTCGGACCTGTGTGATGTCCAGTGGCGTCCTGGTGCATGGCGGCCTTGCACCGTAGTCTGCGGGAGTGGCTTTCAGTCCCGGAGGATGGACTGTGTTCACCGCAGGAGTGCCCGGACTTTGGCTGACCAGCACTGTGCCTGGCTCCAGCGACCATCCACCTGGCAGCACTGCAACAACACATCCTGTGGGAGTAAGTGTTTGCATGTGCCTCCCTCTTACTCCTTATCATTGAACCCTAACTCATCCTCACTGTTCTCATGCAGGTGAATGCAAGGACACCACCCAGTACTGCAGTGTGGTGAAGAGACTGAAGCTGTGCTATGTGGATATGTACAAACAGAGATGCTGTGGGTCATGTTCACAGGATGCCGACTCCACCTAGTGGCCGTGTGCAGTTATAGCCACATATATTTTGTTCGATGGCCTACATGAGACTGAATAAAGACTGAAATCATCTGTGAGTTGATGCTTCAAGAACTGCATATCTGTAAACAAACTTCAGTCAAATTCTTTCCCTTCCTAAAAGGAAACTCAATGAGCCTCAAAAGGATGGAGGGAAGAGGGGCTTCATTTTCTGATTTGGACCCACCCTCCTGATATAAAGTGTTCACTATGTGGATCAAATGGAGTTTTTGGACTTTCCTGCAAAAACAAAACATTTTGTTTTCAATGACATTTGAAAGAGGTGGCCTGGCCAAAAATGAATATAATGATGTTGTTTATTGTAGAATGCACAGTACTGCTCTCCTGTAAACAAGATATATAAATTTGTCACTATTGACCTTTAGCATTTAAGAGATATCAACCAGCCATGTCATCCACTACTGATATGAATGAAGTTCATCATATCAGCTTCTACATAAAACTGCTTCTAAAACTTCAGTCATACTTTTATTTCTTTGAACTTTTACTTTATTTATTTGTTTCATTGTTCAAACATGTTTTTATCAAATGATTCATCTAAAAACAATTCCTCTTTATTACAACTCAGATCTAATTTTCATACTCATGACCATTATTTCCACTCACTGTTGTAATTGCTGAGAGCAAGACAACATCTGTAAACAAGAAGTCAGGCAATCACACAGTTTTAGCCATACTGTCCAAACCACTGTATTTGGAGGTCAATCTGAAAGTGAGTGAGAAAATGGTGGCCAAAGGCCCAAAAATTAGACCAAAGTTGAAATAAACCAAAACTATCCTTTAACCTCTCCCCTGGTACAGTGTGTCATCTTGCTTTAAAGAGCTGCTAATGCTAAGAGAATAAGAAAGTGTGGGTTCCAGGGTTCCATGGTGTCGATGTTCAGAAGGCTTTTCCATCCCAGGATAAAAGTTTGGTAGACACAATGAATTCTTGTTCTTCTGTCTCAAGATATTGACACAAAAACATTGCCACAAAACCTAAAAACTTGATTCAGCAAAATCCTAGATTATGTTCAGTGCCAAAGTTTTTGAAATGATCTATTTGTGCTCTGTCTGTGTGGCAGTTGCTCTTATTAGGGAAAGACTGTTGATGGCAAATAAGCAGACATTAATGTAGAGTTGAATGAAATGAAAGATTGAAAACAAATGAAATATTTAAGTTTGGGATCATGGTCAAGGATTAGCGTTAGGTTAGAGAGTCTCCATCAGTTTGGTAGTTTGGAATAGAGCTAAGGTACAGCTCGGCACGTAAGTTAGGAGTCCATGTACCATGCAGATGTCCATTCAGAAAGGACGGGCCCCATACACAACAAAGTGTCAGCAAAGTAGAGGAGAGAGGTGAAAGATGGAGATGAAGGAAAATGCAGGAGACAGTGGGGTGTCTCAGGGCAAACCTGGCTGAGGTTGGTTGGGGTTAGGGCAAATGTTTGGTTGAGGGATTAAATGCCAGAGCCAGAAAGAGAGTCCAAGATCTAAACATGTTTCAAGAGAAAGCTGAGTAAAATTAGAATGAGCCAGTGGTAGAAATATAGATTCACAGGTGTTCCAGTGTAGTCACTGAGGCAAAGATGGTAAGGACAACAGTATGATGTTGTGTAGGGTCACTTTAACCTCCTATATACAAGTCAGATGAGACACACCCCCATCCACCGCCCCAGCTAGACCCTTACTTTACTACCGTAAATTCATAGTTCAGGTATTTTGAAATGGGGTTATATGCATAATCAGTATGTTACCTACAGTAGATGGCAACAAGAATACAGTATACACTGAAACCCATACTGATCTCTTTGTCCTTTTTTACGTGCTTAAAATACACTCATCCACATCAGTGCATAGCTCTGCTGCTGGGCTGGCAGCCCTGTTGGCTTCTCTAAACTGGGGGTGTGCTGACCACTGTCGACTGTAGGTAAACTCACACGAAATATGCATGTGTACCAAATTTCAAAACACTACCCCTTTTAATGACAGAAAGCTTCCTGTATTGCTAGTGAACACACGCTGTGAGCTGCACAATCATCCAGTATGAAGAGAATATGTGACACTAGGCTGCTGAAACCTTTCTGCTCACAGATTCAGGCAGCAGGAGTCCTTTGTGTAATTTATAATACAGTATTGTCAGGTCATGTATGTATATAAAACAGAATTTAGGATGAAATCCTTAAAGACCATTCATTTGTGTGAAGGTACTGGATTGTGATCATAGTCACATGTCACTGATGAGAAAAGAGCCACTGCTGTTTTAGCACCTTCAGTTGTGAGAGCATGGATTCATATCTACATATTCATCAACACCACTTGATGATTCTCAACCATGGCAGTACAGAAGGTTTTGTAAAAATGATTTGGATATTACAGTGAAGTGAAGTATACTGACTCTGGACTGAGAGGCACCAGCACAACACTGATTTTGACTGATGGGTCTACTCGTGTTACCTTGGGTTATAATACCAATGTGCTGCATTGTAAAATGTTTTGTATATAGTGTGTTCTAAAGTGCAATATCGTATATTGAGTGTGTGTAGATTGTTTGAGACTTTTATTTTCTTACTTATTAATGGTTAAGGTGTCTTTTAAACTCCTGTTTAAAGATCTTAGAATATAAAGCACGTGTATATGTTGATTAGGTGGTATGTTTGCTACCACTCATCTGGTTTTATTTGCATGTGTTTAAACCCAATCTCAAAAAAAAGTTTTATAGCTCCATTGTGAAATGCTACTTGGCAAAATGCGTTCTTCAGTGTTTCTCCTTGGCTACTGATGACTGTACAGTATATCTGATGTGGTGACACTACACTGCACATGGACTTGCAGCTTAACTGAGAGAATGAGAGATCATTAGCGTTTTTTTGGATTACAATGCAAAAGAATAAATATGGTTTGATCACTTCATAAATGTGGATGTACTTTTTTTATGCATTGGTTTTGAAAAACAAAATCTTGATCCAGCACCAATGGTTAAATGGTTACACTACACCACTACACTACTTACTAATTATTGCCCAATATGCAAATCACACAAGCATGTGGAAACTTACAATCTAGAGTGCACAGATCTAGAGTGAAGTTTACAGTTTGTATCCAGTGGTTAAACTTTTGAAAAATTTAAGTTGTAATACTCCCACAAACACACACTCCTTTATGTCTTATCAACCAACTAAAATGACAGTAGGCTGGAAAAACCTCTCCCATCTGGAAAACACTGGAAGCACCGTGAGGATGATGTTTTTAGACATTTCAAGTGCTCACAGACATTTCAAGTTCTCACAGACAGTCCAGGACAGCTCTGTCCTGGACTGTCCCCTATACTCCAGAGAGCAAGTGGGGGTAAGGAGGATTTCAGCAAAGCTGACATCCATCATGAACAACTCCTCTCACCTCCTGCATGAAACTGTGGAGGCCTTAAACCCCTTCATGTAAGAAGGAGATCAGTACACAACGCTGATCAACACAGACACACTATGTAATAACACTGCCTGCAATAATTTGACATACTTAACTTAATTTAACAGGTGAGAAGGACCACAGAACATGTGGGATAAAAACAAATATAGCCAACATAGATACTTGCTGATGTGCAGGTCCATAGTGGTTCTCCTGTTTTTGGCCCTAGAAAGCTTCAGGTTCACAGTGTGACAGCTGGTTTGAGTTCATTTCAATTACTGTAACTTTGTTTTGGAGTACGTGAATAAGCACTGACACATAGACCGTGAGCCAGGGCCTCAAAATATGGAAACCGTTACCGAAAAAGTGGCAAAGGCTACCATACCTTTTCTGAAAGTCTGGAATCTCAGCTTTTCAATGATGTATGATGGCCATTTGACAAGAGTAGCTGTTTTGAGTTATCACACATAATGTAAGCTAAGGTTGAGAAAATAATCTGGTATAAATTAAGCAGACACTGATATAGCTGAAAGTCTATATTGGACATATTGGAATATTTTATTTTGTTATGTTTGGTATCATTTTAAAGGGGAGACTCTGAGCTTTCACTTAAATCATTTTGTGAACATTTTGGATAAGTACAGCCAACCCTGGAGCTCTTCAAACTTTCAATCACACACATTTTCCTGCCATTTCCGCCTATGTCATATTTTATCTTTTAATTCTGTGGCACCAGGGAGCATCAGAGAAACAAAATCCAAACACTGAAATACTGGTATGATCCCGAGGATTCAGAAAATGTATCATTTACCTATATTATCTGATTTGGATGGGGAGATTTTCAGTGTTATATCAGACATGACGTTTTAGAAAAACTGCATATAAATTAAGCAGAACACTGACATAGCTGAAAATCTAAAAACAGTATAACAAATAACAAATGAGACATGGATTCCTATGTTTTAAGGTGTGGTAAACCCAATTATGACATTGCCTTTACTGTAAAAAGTCAAGGTCGTGACCTTTAAGCATGGTCAGTAAAAATTGATGATGATATGATATATGATATTTTATGACATTTTCGCACGCATTGTATCATTCAAGGCCACAACACTAATCAAACTCCTCGTCGAAATCCTCATCACAGGAATAGGATTGTTCCTCATCAGCAAAGTCATCCTTCTGGTTTTTACACTGTCTTGCATGGCATAGGTCAGTGCAGGCCAAGTTGTTGGCAACACACTTGACATGATGGAGTGACACAGTCCCTCTTGCATGAGCAGGACAGAAACTCAAGTACTGTTTATGGACCAATGGAGACATTGAACCAGTCTATGGAGAGCTGCAAGTCACCATCTTGGTCCACTCTAGACCACCCATGCTCAACTGGGGAAGGAACTACAGGGTTGTTCTCGAGGCATCTTCTCCAGATAGCACCTTGATAGTTAGCTCTGAGACAGTGCTTACTGAGAGAATCTGAGCATGGAGGTAACTGCCAGGATTCTATGCCTTTCTTTGCACAAAAAAGTGCATACCTCATTTCATTGATGTTGGTGATTCTGGACTTGGAGCTAAACATTTGACATGTGAACTCCTGTAAGGCTGCATACAACTCAGGTGTCATTGTCCAGTCTGCCCCAACCTTCTGAAAGCTCTCACAGAACTTTTCATTCTTCTGAAGAAGTTTTAGGGCTGACACTTTACCACGACCTGCAAATGCACTTACAGTGTTGCAGCCTGTGTATGAGTGTAAACCAGGCAAAGCCTGACACAACTGTGAACCCAGACCACGAGCGAGTTGTGAGATGTTTATGTAACTGGTGCGATTCTTTGTCCCTGTCTTCAGGAACAGGTCACATGTGAGTGCATCACTTGTAGCCAGGCTTATCACCAAGACATCAGTGTCATCAGACACAAGGATGACAGATTTGTGACCAGTCCTTGAAGCATGGCAAGCATGGAGTAGCATACGGGTGTCAGCCTCTTCCTGAGTGGACGACAGGTCTGCTACCTTGTGCACTCCCTGTTGGGTCAGCTTGTAACACTGATCTTTGGTTGTAGTGTACAGAACCTTTTCACCAAGTCTTGTTCTAAACTGTTCTTTGCCCCACTTTTTGAGCAAGAAGGTAGCAAGATTTGTTTTGTTGTTGCTTTGTAGGAATTTCTTCCATTGCTGAACTCTGTGCCCTGCAGTGATCTGTTTGACCTCTGTGCCTGAGTCTGCACCTCTGGCCACTCTCTCCATGTGTTTGATAGAAGCCTCATTATATACATCAAAAACAATGTCAACACGGGTGCTGTGACTTGCTTCAGCTAGCACAGTGGACAAGGCATAGTCTGCAATATCAGCAAATGTCTTGCCATCACCATTCAGCTTCTGAACAAGTGCCATGCCATCTATTACGCAGGTGGAATGTAATGGCAATGATTCAGCAACACATGGGAACTTGAGCAGTTGCTTGGCCAGTGAGGATTTGCAAGTCTTCCTCACATTGCCATCTGGTGAAGCAAGAGCCCATGGAAGTGGTCCAAGGGGATGCAATAACACCTCCTTCAGGTTGAGCTGTCTGCTCTGTGCAATCAGTACCATCTGGGCAAATATTCAATTATCAGCTTTGAGGATAACTTCTTTATTCCCAGTTTTGCACGTCTTTGCCTTTTCCTGCATTGAGGAGAACGTTTTCAGTTTCATCTTGGAGTGGTGCATGGAACTGGAGGATTACTCTCAACTCGCTCAGCAGAGAAGGTTCTGTAGGCATTCTCGCCAATGGTGTGTGCATTCAGAAGGTCTTCAGCAACATCTGCTGGTGCTGTACTTCCAGTAGACAGCGAATCAAGGGACTCACCACATGCAAATGGATTTATCCAACTAGAATCCAACAGATCCACAGTGCTTGTAATGTGTTCTTCATCTTTGGCAATTCTGCTTTGTCCAAGGTCCTTGTGAGAACAGTCACTTTGTTGGAGTCCCAGGGAGCTTTTTAATATAGACAGGTAAGTGCTTTTGTACTCAGCAGTAAGATAATATCTTGAGACAGCTGCTGGGTTCAAGCTGAACCCTTTTGTGCATCCAGCTGTCTGAGTGTCCCGATTGACGGTTTCCTCTAGGGTCTGGTCAATCGGAACCCTGCCAAATGTGTTTGTTGTACTTAGCTGGGCCGAAAAGCCACCTTCACAGAGAAACATGTGCAGATCTGGTTTTTCATGTTCAATGTGGCTCATCTCTGAGTAGTAAGCAGTGAGTGACCTTGCATAATTCAGATTGTCATAGTCAAAGGTCCAGGGGATGATTGATCAAATACTAGCCATGTGCAATGCCCAGTTTCCTTCACGTGATGCCCTCACAAGGTTTAGTACAACCTCCATCATGTCAATATATGACATCCAGAAGCTGGCCAGTGGACCATGCTGAGATCTGAGATGCTGCAGGAATTCACAGAAGTACTGATGGACCTTTCTGAAAACTATACAGTCAAGTGATTCTTCTACAGTGGTTGATGATATACCCTCAGAAAAGACACTCAAGTCTAGGGGCAGGATATCTAGGAGATCGTGGGCATCAGGATGGTTCTCTGTGAGCCACTGGGGAAACTGATTCCAGACCAGCCTCAGGAGGGCTTCATACATGATTTTGTGGAATCTCAGAGATCTATTGTACTTATGGCCATCCAAAACACCACTGACAGATCCCTCGGCCACAGCTCCAGATTCAATGCATATGTCCCTTAGGCCTGCAGCCTGGAAGCGCTTCCCAATCACACCCAAGAACATACAGATGGTGTAAAACACTCCAAGTCTTGGCACAATGTTGGGAAACCTGTCTCTATGTGCCCACAGAATTTCTGTAACTTTACAGTAGAGAGTCTGATCAAAGGTAACTGACATGTTGCTGATGTGTAAGGAAGTCATGATTTTCTCACTTTGAAGGAGAATCTCATGAACAGTTGCCATCTGGGTGGCCGGGGCATTGATGGTTGGCAGATAGCTGACAACACTAGGAATAACATCCACAGAGTTTGATGCTAAGAGTTGTAACCTGTCTAGCTAGGGACTCTTTGATTTGTGGCAGAGTGCAGTCTGCATAGCAACCATATGAAGTTCTTCTTCAAAGCATCAGCACAGATATCTGTCTTGACCTCAACATAGGATCTAGTTGGAGGACCACACCTAGTTCCCACAGCATACACTGGCAGAGCTGGCAAAGATACAGAGACAGTTCTCTGTTTGCTCTTGGGCACATCATGAGCTGGTTTAGGCAGTTCAGGACCTGAGGCTGCACTGCTATACCATTGACCCTATGGGATGTTCCACAGCCTGTCAGTGTCTCTTCCAGCCTGTCAATATTGTCGCAGGCTAGAGCCGTGGGCACATAGGGCTTCACTTGGTCTGGAGTAATCCCACCATCCTGTCCTAGCTTGTGCAAGCATAATGAGGTGTCAGTTTCATCTAGCATACTGTAGGATACACAATGACCGAATCTATTTAATATTCGGATGAGATTGACATTACCGGTAAGCGACTTCACAGCAAAAGCCAAAATGATGTGCTTGGAAGTCTTGACTTTGACATGAGATATGGCATACACTAGATCCATGCAAAATTAGTCTCTTAGTTGTTGTTCCTTCTCACCAGTGCCTGGTAAGAGACAAGATAGCAATGACTTCACGGAAGAAGGCACAGAGGAATAGGAGTCCAACTCTGTTGGTAGAGGTGGCCATGGCTGGTCCTGATCGAGATGCTTCACATCTTGATGGATTTGTTTTGCAACAACCTGGCATGAAGCTTCAATGCCAACGGTTGGTTTTTCAAGATTGGATATCCTCTTCCTAAGAGCCATATTCTCTTTGACCACCATTTCACGAGTGAGACTATCAGGGTATATCAGGACTTTCCCATCACTATCAGAAACTGTATGTACAGTATGGTAGTGCCAAATTCTTTTGCCAGATTTCTTAATCATAGGACAGCTGAAGATATACAGGAAGTAGGGGGCAGAGAGAGGAGGAATGACACGCAGCAAGGGGCTGTCCGATGCAGGATTCGAACCGGGGCCAGCTGCAGCGAGGACTGTAGCCTCCACACGGGGTGGCCGCGCAACACACTACGCTACCGACCGCTTAATTTTTTAATGTAAATTCCATGAAAGTGGGGACCTGATATGCTGAAAATGCTGAATACCAACTTTTACTAAAAAATGTTTACCTCAGACTTTCAACTCGACATATCAACAAATTAGAATACAGTTGTCCCTCACTATAACGCGGTTCACCTTTCGTGGCCTTTTTTTGGTGTAATTTTGCATGCTTTTTTTTTTTTTTTTTACAGCATACTGTACAGTACAAATGCACATTGTGTTCGGCATCCTGAATAGCTAAGGGAGTACTGTACAAAATGCGTTCGGCTAGCCAGATTTACATAAATGTTCAATCACTAGCAGTGTGACTCTGAAGTGCTGTATGTTTGCAGTCAGATTGATCATTAAAATTAAATTTTTTTAAAATGTTTGGGCTTGACACAGGTTTTGATCTTTGGTTTCATTTACTAATACAGTATTGTACTTATTTTTGTTAAATATGCGGAAGTTTGAACTTTGAGAGTTTAAATAAGAGAGAAATGTGAGAAAATGTTAATGCCTGTCTGAGAAAAGTGTATAAAAGTGTGTGGTTTGGGGTTTTACAGCCTTAAAACTTGTATAATAATTGTAAAAAATAAAGCTGATTACTTCGCAGATTTCGTTTATTGTGGGTTATTTTTAGAACGTATCCCCCGTGATAAACGAGGGACCACTGTAGTACACTACTGTTTCTGTCATTGAAAAAACGGCATGTCTGATATAACACTGAAAATCTCCCCCTCCAAATCAGATAATATAGGTAAATGATACAATTTCTGAATCCTCAGGGTATTTCAGTGTTTGGATTTTGTTTCTCTGATGCTCCCTGGTGCCACAGAATTAAAAGACAATAGATGACATAGGCGGAAATGGCAGGAAAATGTGTGTGATTGGAAGTTTGAAGAGCTCCAGGGTTGGCTGTACTTATCCAAAATGTTCACAAAAGGATTTAAATGAAAGCTCAGAGTCTCCCCTTTAAAATGATACCAAACATAACAAAATAAAATATTCCAATATGTCCAATATAGACTTTCAGCTATCAGTGTCTGCTTAATTTATACACATTATTTTCTCAACCTTAGCTTACATTATGTGTGATAACTCAAAACAGCTACTCTTGTCAGATGGCCATCATATATCATTGAAAAGCTGAGATTCCAGGCTTTCAGAAAAGGTATGGTAGCCTTTGCCACTTTTTCGGTAACGGCCAACCCCTCTGGCTCACGGACTAACAGTGTCATCAGGTGGGCCCCCATTGATCTTGGGCCTTGTCATATTCCTGTGCAGAAATAGTGGGGGGGGGGATGAATGAATGAACGCATGCATTTTTGAGACTGCTACTCCCGCCATGTAAGGAGGAGAGCTACCACACGTCCTTTATTCAACAGCTGTCACACTCTTTAACAGCAGCATGACATTAATTTTTCGAGCATGACTTTTTCTATATATTTCTCATGAATGAGTCATTTCTTCTCAAACTTGTGTATATCAGCTGCTGTGACAAAGTGATTTTTCCCGCTGTGGATCATTAAAGCCTATCTTATTTTATCGTATATACATACACACACTACATACTATAGTATAGTATAGTGTTCTATAACGGAGTGTCATGTAACTGAAACCATCAAGTCGAGGGAACCGATTCACTGAAAAGAATCGTACTGCCCAGCCGAGTAGAGCGTTACATCACTGAGCGATATGCTGCATTCATAGCCACATGTAAAAGAGATACTTCTGTCAGTTAATGCATACTTTGTTAATAGTAGAAGGATTTTGATACTAAGTCAAATTATTGCTATATTCTAGTAATGTTAACAGCCTCAAAGTTGAGTTTAACTATTTTTAACTCAGTCATGAACGTGTTTTATCTGATTGTCTGACAAGTTAAACCTAAAACACTGAAGTGCCAAAATAACGATGGTTTTTAACATGTGCCTGAACGTAGCACCAATGTTAGCGAACGGACGTTGGTCACGTGTCTCATCCACTTCCGGGGACAACAGCGTGAGTTACTGTGCACATGTTGTGGATCTTCTTGTTTCTTGTTTCAGTGAACGCTGCAGCGGAGCGGGGGGTTGGCGGGATTGTTCGCAGGCTCGAGGCAGTACACTCGGTCTCACTCTTCTATGTGAGGCGTCTGAAGGCAGCTAGCCGCGTGTTAGCACAGTTCACCGGCTCCAGTCATAGCAGAGTGAGCCGCTCACGTCCTGTGGACTGTTACCCGGCCAGCTAACGTCACTGCCTGTAACATGACTTCATGTGCTGCAACACATGAGCAGCTTACAGCCGGTGTTTCGGTCTAACGTGCGACCTGTCAGATAAACGCGGGATGTGTCGTCATTGTGACAGCCGCTGAAACGTGAAAAACAAAAACACTGAGCTGTCAAACGACACTTTGACATTGTGACGTCAATAATAATAATAAAAAAAACTAAACATAGAGACATCCACGAGGACAGCTCTTCCCGTTGTCAACAACTGTCGTAACTGTGGGTCACCAGTTAACACGGTCGCTCATTAAAGCCAAACACCTATGACTGTGTTTAGTGTTGTCTTCTGTTTCAGGTGTCGCCATGGGACTCACCAGTTTAGATAAGATCATTGCACTGCAGAGGAACCCCGCCAACACCAGGAACCTGTGCATCCTTGCACATGTGGATCACGGTGAGTCCACACACTCACTCTCATCACACTTCTTTACTGAACAGATTGTGACAAGTCCAATGAAAAGAATCAAAGAGAACATGAATAAAGCCACAGCCTGAATGCCCTTCACTCTGTGGTCCAGCTCATCCCAAGCCATTGCAATTGGGTTTAGTTCTTGTTATCATCAAAATTACCTCCCTACGTCACCAGGGTGGTGAAAAACTTTGCACTTTACCTCGCTCCACGCATTAAACTCAAATCACTAATGCTGACTACAAAGTGGACTCCAGTTCTGCACCCACCTACTTGAATGTCCTCATACAGACATATGTTACCTCCTCCAATGAACGACGCCTGGCTCTGCCACCTGTTCATTCAAGGCAATCCAGAGTCTTCTTGTCTGTTGTTCCCTGTTGGCGGACACACTACCTGTTGCTACCAGAGCAGGGCGTCCCTCTCTACCTTTAAAAACCTCCTGTAGATCCAGCTCTTCAGAGAGGACCTCCTCTCCAACACTACCAACAACTGGACATGATAAATCTACCCCTTTAAGAACTGTCACAGCGGTTACTGCTGCACTAACACTTTCTTATCGCATTTTGGATAGAAGTGTCAGCTAAATGACTAAATGTAAATGTTCATCTGATGCAGCACTCACTCAGACAGATAAATAGAGAGAGATAGAGAGACACAGATACACAGCAGCAGTCCCACCAAGCTCAAACCACATAGAATGGCATATCACTGCTGAATGCTACAGTAGCCATGCTGGCCTTGGATTTTTGAATAAATCTCAAACACTGTCACCAGGAAAGCTCACCCAAGACAAATTTGAGGTTTGACTTATCAGACCAAAGTCCAGATTTCCGCTGGTCTAATGTTCATTCGCCGTGTTTCTTGTCCCGAGCAGTTCTCTTCTTCTTCTTGGTCTCCCTCAGTCGTGGTTTCTTTGCAGCAATGCGACCATGAAGGCCTGATTCAGTCTCCTCTGAATACTTGATGTAGAGATGTGTCTGCTGCTCGATCTCTGAAGCATCATTTCATTTGATGTTTTTACCCCCTTTTTTCATAGTTTTGACATATCCAGTGTTGTAGAAATCCTGAGTGTGAAGGTGTGTCCAGACGTTTGACTGGTACTGTAGAAGCCACATACACTGTATGTTAAAATACAACTTGTTGATCAGGGAGGCCCTGTGTGGATTTATTTTTACCAGATATGATAACTGCTTCACATGGCTGATGCGAATAAGATCACTGATCATTTGACATGTTTGAATTTTCAAAATGACAACCTGATTAGTAGAAAAACAACATTGTGACGTCTGCGTCGAAAATCTTTGAGCATAAAATCTATCAAACATTTTGCATAAGAATTCAAAATATATTCAGATTATCGATCAATAATTTATCAGATATAATTTCAGCATATCAGAATAATACATAATAATATTGGTTTGTCCAATAATTAATATTGTGCATCCCTCCTATTTATTTCTTATTTTAAGAAATTTGATTTGGTGTCAGTCAGAACGTGAAGCCGTATGCTGTAACAGTGAAATCATCTGTGTGTTTGCAGGCAAAACAACTTTGGCTGACTGCTTGGTGGCAAGTAATGGGATCATATCAAGTCGACTGGCTGGGAAGGTAAGTGACATTATTTTTTATGATTGTGACAGTCACGCTCTATGGTTCCAGTCATTATCTGTGATGTATTCATCCACCAGCTGAGGTATCTGGACAGCAGGGAGGATGAACAGATCAGAGGAATCACCATGAAGTCCAGTGCCATCTCTCTGCATTGCATACATGGTAAGCTCACGTTTTGGCTCTTAAACATGCCGTACTGTTAGAAGCTCTCACTCTGTGGGGTTCATTATTTTCAAGGACTTCAGTCTGCAATCATCTGCTGTAATTTCCTGCTTTTGATGGCTTTACATCAGAGCCACACATTCAGTATTTTTATATGACACTTTCCAAATAGGGCAGGTCTAGACTGTAGTCTTTAGAATATTATTTATTACAGTGTTACTGAACTGGAGTTTGACGTGACTGTAATGTCTTTGGTCTAAACAAGGTTATTCTGTCTGTCTAATAGTGTTTGTGTTCCTCCCTCTCGTCTCCTCAGGAGATCAGGAGTACTTAGTGAATCTGATCGACTCTCCCGGTCACGTCGACTTCTCCTCTGAAGTCTCCACCGCTGTCAGGCTGTGTGATGGAGCCATTGTAGTTGTTGATGCCGTGGAGGGAGTGTGTCCTCAGGTAAATGTCACTGTTGACTTAATGTCTCACTCAGTGAGCTGTTGGTTTGTAGGAGATTCATCTTGTTTACTGCTGGTCCTCATTCTTTTTGTGTCTGGACTTCTGTATTGTGGTACATTGGATATAACTTGATATTTGAAATGAAGCAATGACTGACTGTCAGCTTTCATTTCAGATCAACATTGGAGCCTCACACTGTCATGGCTCCAACATGTTTCGGACTTAAATAATCATTCGAGTATAGAACTTTAGCAGCAGACGTAGAACATGGTCATCTAAAATTTTTACAGTTTTCTCCTCTTATGGCCTTTATTTGTGAACGAGACCGTCTCAAGTGCTGGCACATGACCTAACTGTGGAACGCCTGTCAAGTGAATGAACTTATACCAGGAGGAGATCACAGCACCTAACCTCTGAGACTGGATTTACTATTCCCCCCCCTCATATACTGTAAACATAAGCTGCTTCTGAGGTTTTCCAATGAATCACACTGATATTGCATCACTGATATGACACAACCTTAAGGCTGCAGCTGGGAAAAGGTGGAGCTAATTTTAATTATTCTATATACTGCATAACTAATATTAATGTTGATTCATATTTTATATTCTGAGGAAATGAGAACTGTAGTGCAGTAGAAGTCTAAAGGAGCAAAACATGGACATACTCAGTCTAAGTAGATGAATATTGAAGGAGGTTAATTACTTTCCACCACTGAACATGAGAATGATACATGAACCTTTTTAAAATCCATGTTAGTTCACACATCATCAGAATGCCAGTCAACAACTTCAGTCCTCTCCATTTATTGATTTTATTTGTTTCTTCACCATTTCATCTACAGGTCATGCTTTGATTGACAGGTCCTAATTTTGCTTTGTTGCAGAGAGCTATATATATATATATATTAGCTTAGCTTAGCAAAGAGACAAGTCAGAACTGTGGCTGTTAGTGTTGTTTTTTCCTTTTATACAGAGCACGACGAGCTGCTCCCTCCTGTGTTCAGTATAATATAGGACTTTGGATGTTTTGTGATCAGCCATGTAAAACTTCTGTTTTTATTAAGTTATGTCTTTGTAAATAGAAATGCAGGTTTATATATCAGTGTGTAATGATGTTTTTTTTTTTTTAATTGTGTGCAGACCCAGGCTGTGCTGCGTCAGGCGTGGCTGGAGAACATCAGGCCTGTTCTGGTCATCAATAAGATCGACCGTCTCATCATGGAGCTGATGCTCACCTCGCAGGAAGCTTACGCCCACCTGCAGAAGATCCTGGGACAGGTGAGGGGACACCATCAGTGATTTTTGTGTTCAGTTGCCTTCAGTCACTGAAGTTGTGTTTTGTTGATGTGCCTGTTCTTCTTCATAGGTAAATGCAGTCACAGGGGCTTTGTTCACGTCCAAAGTGCTGGAGGAGCGAGCGGAGAAAGAGAAGGAGGAGGAGAAAGAAAGTGAGTCCTCGAGCAGAGATCAGGTTTATGACTGGAGTGCCGGGCTGGAGGAGGCTGACGACTCCCACCTCTACTTTTCACCTGACCAGGGGAACGTGGTCTTTGCCAGTGCCATAGATGGATGGGGTTTCAGGTGAGGCTCGTCCAATCATTTCTAATGCATTCATTTCATGTATTTTTAAGGCCCTGTCTTGTAAAAGAGCCTTTTGCCATCATTTGAACAACTTTATTATTTCAGTTGATATCATGGTGTATATTTTTAAATGAATGAATGAATTGTCCACTAGATGGTGCTCTCAACTTAGACTTAATATGTGTGACACTATATAACCCCCAATGATGTTTAATGATGAGTTTAGTGTGTGACCGTCAATGATGAGGACATCAAGACCTGGTTCTGAGGGTAGCTATGTCCTTGTGATCACTCTTGGCTATAAATAAACAAATGAGGTCCCAGCAGAGAGCAGAAGAAGAGTCTTCCTTGCCTCTGAACCCGACTGGTGCTCACTGTCTGTAGGAGAGAAGGAGGAAGCTAAGATCCAAACATGTTTCCTGCGAGCCTGTTAGAGCAAGAGCTCAAAGCTGCTCTTTAGCCAGAGCAAGCACTGTGCTGTGGTTCACATTAAAGATCAATGTTTTCTGTTGTCTGTGAAGCTGCATACAAAGTGTAAGTGGAGTCTGATTCTGTGTTTTGTAGCATCCAGCAGTTTGCACACATCTACAGCCAGAGAATGGGCATTAAGAGAGAGGTGCTGCTCAAAACGCTGTGGGGAGATTTCTACCTCAATGCAAAAGCAAAGAAGATCATGAAGGGAGCTCAGGTAATGCCACAGCTATGAGTGTTTCTAGATCTTTCTCCCAATACACTGTGTATTTGACATATTTTAACTACAACGAAATGTTTAACCTTTTAAGACCTGAAGCACCCTCTAAAATAGATTTTTAAAACCTGAGCACTGAAACTTAAGCAGAAAACGTCCTGAAAGATTAGGGTTATCTGAAAAATGTTCTGCTGTTCTGGTGTGCTACCATCCTCCAGAAAATGTTGACATATGTGCCATATTTTCACTGAAACTAGAACTAGTAGTCCAAATATATATATGGTTTGTTTACAGGGTACCCATTGAACTCCTCCTCCTCCTCTTCCTCCTCCTCCTCCTCCACCCCTTGCACTCATTACCTCAAACAATGACTGTCACCCATTGAGACTTGGCTAAGGTTAGCGAGTGAGCAGTCATAATCTGGGTCTGAATTCATTGTTTTTGTCCTCAAAGTAACTGCTGTGCTTGGCATCAATGTTGCTCCCCTCCCCCATTTTTGTGACACACACACACACACACACAGACCAAGATGGACCAACACTAAAAACTACAAATCCCATAATGCATTTTTACCTTCCCTGTGAGTATTTCAGCAAATTATGATAAATTTCACGAGTCACATGTCTTAAAAACGCTGGAATTGTGTAAAATGCGCTCACATCTGACTTTAAAAAGAGAAGTATTCAAATGTCGCAGCTGAAATCTACTGAAAACTATTGCTGCAATTACTTTGATTGTGAGTGGACAATTAGCCATTATTCCATTCATTCTTACTATTTGACTGAATACAGTCGTGAAAAGAGACTTGGTTCATGAGATGAGCAGTAGGTGGCACCAATTATCTGGTCAGAAGACGAGAAGTAGAGGGCACAGCGAGACAGTGTAATCTGAAAGAGCGCCAGTCGAAGCTCAAGATATGAATCAGACATTTGTGCTTGTTTGATGTATTAATGTGAGAAGGATTACATCAGATCTGTGTGGAGCCATCATGGATGGAATATAGAGCCATGAAGACACAGCTGATCATGTGACTTCAACGTTCACTACGTCACAACTGATTGAAAAAAGAAGAGCTTCAACTTTTTTTACTGAAAGACAAAGACTCCCAGAAGAGAGCATAAAAACCTTTTTGCTTAATTGAAGTTTTTCTTTTTAATGTTACTGTTTCCATCAAACCTGACTAATCACATACTTAAAATCTAAACGCACATCCAAATCTATTATAGGGAACATGGCTGTAGACAGAGCTGTGGATCCGTTGCAAAGGAAGAGACTCCTTAGTCAGATTTGTAGTGCAAATAGTGCGGGGCGGCTGTGGCTCACAGGCAGAGCGGGTCGTCCCCTTATCAGATGATCGGCGGTTCGATCCCCCGGCTCCAAGTGTCAAGTGTCAAGTGCCAAGTGTCCTTGGGCAAGATACTGAACCCCAAGTTGCTCCCGAAGGCTGTGCCATCGGTGTATGAATGTGTATGAATGCTTAAATCCTTAAACTGATGAGCAGTTGGCACCTTGCACGGTAGCCAATGCCATCAGTGTATGAATGTGTGTGAATGGGGTGAATGAGATATGTAGTGTAGAGCGCTTTGAGTGGTCGGAAGACTAGAAAGGTGCTATATAAGTACAGTCCATTTACCATTTACCATAACAGCTGATTATTTTGTAATTACTGGCATGTACTGTAGTCAGCAGATATCAGCTCCAGTTGCGCCTCACTTAGCTCTCCTGCCTCACCATTCTCCTGTTTTATGAACACTGATTTCAACTGAACTTTGTCCAAGTCTCCATGTTTTAGTCCAGCTGCTTTAGATTAGACACTTCACTGAAAAGACTGAACGATATATTAGTGAAATGTGGAGTTAGAGGTTCAAACAGTTTTTCACCAGTTTTTGTTGTGGGCGGTCCTAAAGGGTGGCTCGATGACACGCTGAGGCCACCCTGAGCATAATCCCCTCACCTCCCTAACCCATAACAGTATTTAGCATGTTAGCATCTGTGCTTCTCTGTATGCTAGTTATTATTCTTGTTTACACTTAGTTGCTAGCTAGCTCTGCCTTTACACAGACTTTAATATTGTGTTAAAAGGCTGATCTCAAAGCTTTTGCACTAAACCTGCCGTCATTGTTGATTTGTCGCTCCTGAAAGAAGCAGAGCTGCCACGTTGCTCTGTTGTTGTTTTTTGAAAAATGCTAGTAGCATTGCTGTCAGAGTGGTCGGGTCAGTCGCTCAGTTTGATCCAGAACTAAATATGTCATAACTACTACAGGCTTTCCCTGTGTACACTTGACAGGATTAGGCATGGCTTCAGCTACATTCAGACAAAAACTGGCAGTGTGGCTCCTTCCCTGTGAGGTTGTGTGGAGTTGTGGCCGTGTTTATTACTTCTTCAGAATGTAACTGTCTTGAAACAATTTAGAAAATAACGTTTAATTTCTCTGACTGACCACCGTGTTCTTGCCAACACTGCTTCCTTCCCCCTTTTCATTCACTCTCCAGCTCATTTGACCACTGCCTCTCTTTTAAGCCGAGGAGAACTTTTACAAACAGCAAACGTCAAATCTTACTTATTCTGCCAGAACACTGTTGTAGTTCTGTTGCAGTGGAGATGAAATCCCTGCTGTGCCGCGTCAAACCCAGTTGAGCCAAGCTGAGCCAGCACGTGTGTATGGAAAAGGGCTATTGGATGGATTACCAAATTTGGTCCACACATCAAACTCCACACATATATATATATATTTTTTTAAACTCTTTATTTGTCTTTTTTCAAGGAAAAACAAAACAACATAGGTAAAAACAAGAGTACAGCATATACTCAATTGCTCTACAATAGAAATAGACAGCTTCAAATAACAGGGAGGGACCCGTGTAGAGTATGTAACAAAAAGAAAAACTAGAAAGGGGGGGAACCATGATGCCCTATACTGTTCTCCATCATGATTGCTGAGGCTGTGAGTTTTCTGTGAATCTGGTCCATTTTTCCCAGCGTTGATGCAGAGTCCTTGCTTCCAGTCTTAAGTAGAAAGTCAGTTTTTCCATAGAGTATAGCTCCTTGACAATGTCCAGCCACTGCCCTGTGGTTGGCGGGTCAGCTTTTAACCAGTTTCTTGTGATGGCCTTTTTACAGGCCAGTATTAGAATTTTAAAAAGATAAGTGTCTTTGTTATGAATAATGTCCTCTGTCATCAGACCCAGGTACAGGGTTCGGGGGTCTCTAGGCACCTTATACTTTAAAATCACTTCCAGGGTCAGTGTAACTCCATCCCAAAATGGTTGCAGGTTTGAGCAGGACCAGAACACGTGCGAGTGATTGGCACCCATCTGCCCACATTGTCTCCAGCATTGTTGTGGTAGACCCAGCTGTTTACTCTTAATATGGGGTGTGATGAAAAAGCGGATTAAGTTTTTCCAACCGAATTCCCTCCATCCTCTAGAGCAAGTGGAGGTTTGTTGAGTTCTGCAGATAGAGCGCCACTCACCCTCTGATAATTCAATGCCCAGGTCTGAGTCCCATTTCAATTTCACATAAAGAGAATCTCTACCATTCCGTTTCTGTAGTCCTCTGTACAGTTTAGTTACAATCTTGGTTGGTGTTAGTTTATATGCACTTGTAAACACTTCAACCACTGCAGCGTCTTCTGTTGACAGTCCTCTTTTAATCTCAATATCAAAGAAATGTCTTAACTGTAGATATCTAAAAAAGTCTCCATTTACCAAATTGAATTCCTCTTTAAATTGTTGAAATGTTTTAAAATTCTTACCCTCCAAGAGAGTACATACAGCTGTCATCCCTCTTACTGTCCAGCTTGCAAAAGTGTTGTCCAGCACCCCAGGGCCAAACCGAGGTGTGTGAGATGGCCAAACCAAGAGTTTAATTTCACTTTCCAAATTATATTTTCTCACAATTTCATACCAAATGTTTAATGAATCTTCTATTATTGAATTTTCCCCCAAACTCAACATATATTTTACTGACTTTTCATTTAATTTCTGCTACAATACTTTAGTGTATGACAATATCCCTGCACTGTACATTTCAACTGTGAATTACACAGTAATTTACTGTGTTTGTGTCCAGTAAATTACTGTAAACCATTTCACAATAGTATACTGTGTATTCTGTCAAAAAATACAACTACTGTACTGTACTGTACTGTACTGTAGAGTTTTAAGTTACTGTAGTCACTATGAATTTGACAGTAACTGGTTTACAGTGTGCACAACTGATGGCATTGGCATCAGCCTCAGTAGTACGTGGGTGCTAATTAGCAAGCATTAGCATGCTAACATCTTTAATTAAGGCGGTGGACATAATAAACATTGTATCTGTCAAACATCAGCATGTTCGCATTGTTAATAGTATTAGTCATACATCTTATTGCAAATATTGAATTGAAGTCATTCACAAGCACTGATCTAATACTGTTCATCTGCTTGAGCTTGATCATATCGTGATTACAGGTGATCATTGTACGTGTGTGTGTTTCACAGCGTCACACAAGGCAGCAACACACTTCATGTCTCTGATTGTTTTAAAGGTGTTCTTGTGTACGTTTTATATTGTGATGTAACAATACTGAAATATTATCATCATAGTGTATGTCAGGTGTATGACACTGACTGAGTAATGGTAAAGTCGAGCCCTGAGAAGTTCATCTCATACAGATCAGGGTATCTGTATGTGTGCTCCCAGCCTCCACTTAGTGCAGGCGTTCTGCCTGTAATATTTAATGTGCTGCTCATTTAGTTCTTAAATGAGTGCAGTGTAGAGTTCTGTGAGATGTTAATGGACTCTGCCTGCATGCTAATGTACTGCTGCCCACTCAGTATAGCCAACACGAGGCCTTGATTTGACTTCCTTCACACTGACCCGACTGAGCTCATCTTAACGTATCAAATTTGAGGCTTGAACCCAGCTTAATGTTCTATTAGGACACATGAATATGCTCATTTTAGAGGGTTCACATTGGAAAATAACATGACCATAATGTATGTCAGGCCAACACAAAGAAGTCTTCTACTAGTCTCTACTGATTGACTTTCAAATGAATATCAGTTTACTAGTAATAAACAGTTACATAATGAATGAATGTCATCAGGCTTATCTCAGCGTGGACTTCCAGACTATATATTTGTAACTAAACGCCTACGTAACAACCTGGAGGTGTGGAGCTGAAGAAGACATAAGCATTTACCAGGCGAGGGTCATGTGGGAGGGGTCTAACCATACCATCATCATGGCTACTTTGTGAAAAATGTAGCATCCAGTGTGTTTTTGGAGCTTGAGCTCGATAGAGAATATGAAGAAATAAAAAGCTGCTTTCTGACTGTGTGACAGTTCAGTGCAGATGAGCACAGTTACACTCCCCTTCACTGCCACACACTAGGTTAACTGCTCCAACACCTGATTTGGTCTGAATACGACCTCAGTCGCCCAACTTTATGAGAGTTATGTGTTCAGTGGCTACACACGGGACTACACACAGCAGTCAGATACGTTAGTGGTCTAAAGTAATGTACCTGTTAATTCATGTCCTGCTCCGTCTGTGTGTTTCTCAGGTTAGACTCAAACATTCAGCTGTTGCTCATCTTCCAAACACTGAGTGATGAATGTTTTATACATTTTTTGCCTGGCCAGCAGTGTTTCTGTCAGAAGAGAGCAGAGGAGGAAACAATGCCTGCTGAGCAGAGCGATGGAGAGGTTGACCTCGTATTCATGCTTACTTGCCTGTTCGCTGGCATTCGGGGTCATGAATGAAATGGAGAGGCTTTTTAGAGAGCAGCCCACTCACAGGATGTGAATGGGCTGTGCAGGTCCACCCTTTTAAGTCTGTGTATAAGTGTGTGTTTTTCTGCTGTCCTCTCTTTTATTGAAATAGTTGTTATCTGCAGCTCCAATGCATTGGTCTACAATAAATGGATAGGGAGTTTCGAGGTTCTGTCAACATATATTGTTATGTTGCATATCCTGATTATCACAAAAGCATTTTCTATACCAACCTAGATTGGAAATAAGCTTATAAAAGTGGTACACTACAGTCATACAAGAGAGTCATATAAGAGCAAAATGTGCAAAAAATGAAAAACACAACCATCATCAGAGATTACAGGATGACCCTGTAATCTCTCTGAAGTGCTGTGTTGGAGTGGCTCAGTCAAACTCTAGTTTCTCTCCCTGTCCTCCATCGTTCTGATGTGTCTCTTTGTTTCCCTCTGTGCTGCAGGCCAAAGGAAAGAAGCCACTGTTTGTGCAGCTTGTGCTGGATAACATTTGGAGTCTGTATGATGCTGTTGTAACCAGGAGGTGGGTGGATGTTCATTAAATTGCTGAACAGGTACAGGTCAGAATGTGTTGCTATGTATGGCCTGTACTCTTTCTGTAAAAATGTCTTTTATTTTTCTATGACCAGAGACAAGGAGAAGGTGGAGAAGGTGGTGTCATCACTCGGGGTAAAGGTGATGGCCAGAGACTCTCGTCACACCGACCCCAAAGTCCTGCTTTCTGCCATCTGCAGCCAGTGGTTACCTTTGTCCCAGGCGGTCCTCTGTATCCTTTCTCTTTATCTGTTATCAACTAAAGGTACCCGGTCTGCACTTACCTCCTCTCTGCCTCAGTTCAGATGATATTTGTGCAGCGACTGTGTTTTCTTTAACACACACTACAGCGATGGTGTGTGAGAAGCTGCCCAGTCCACTGGACATGTCTGCAGAGAGGGTGGAGAGGCTGATGAGTGTCGGAGCACGACGATTTGACTCTTTGCCTGAACAGACACAGGAACTTAAAGAAGGTACACACACACACACACACACACACACACACGCAGGCCTGCACCAGGAAGTTCAAACTAAGTGAAGATTTCATCACCAAAACAGATGAAACACAGAAACTCAGAAGACTTAGTAGAAGACTTAATAACTTATTAAGGTGGAACTTTAAAGCTAGCTCGTTTAAAGGTTAAATGATACCTATCAGTCAGATTTTATTTTCATACAAACAAAATGGAACATGTAAATGGAATTCAGTTCATTCATTTAGAAACACAGGTCATCTCAGACTCATAAAAGATCAACAATGTTTTCCTCTTCCTGTGCTTCTAGTGTGTGTGTGTGTGTGTGTGTGTGTGTGTGTGTCTGTGTGTGTGTCTGTGTCTGTGTCTGTGTCTGTGTGTGTCTGTGTGCTGTCACTGTGGTGGCACTATAGACCTTGTGCGCTGACAGTAAAGGTAAAATGACTCCTTATTACTCCTGTGTGACAGCAGTGAACTTTTACTGTAACCACAAGCTTTTAGATTTACAGGACATGAACCTGTAGCCTTGTTGAATAGGGAAGGATGATACTGATCCAACAATACTCTTACTTTACATACTTTTAGTAAAGACTTCATCCCCCTTAGGGACAGGCCAGAATGTTATCCAGGGTATCACTGCTCCTGTGTACTGTTGATGCAGTGAACACAATCTATCTTCGTTGGGGCATTTGTGAGTCAGTGTTTGCAGTGTTTTAGGTTAGTTGGTAGGCTTTCTTTCATTCTTTTTCTCCAGGCTTCCTTCAAATGACACCTGGCATCATTGTAATGTCAAACAACACCTTCCTTAGACCTTAGACCACGCGTGTCAAACTCAAACTTTGTCCATTTACAATTAATGGACCATTTAATTCAATTTTAGTTCCACATAGAGTAGGTCTAAATCATACTCTTTATAAAATTATTTACAGAGACCCACTAGGACCAAGCACTTGGCGATGGAGGCATGATAAGACTTCCTTACAACAGGCAGAAACCCTGAGCATAAATGAGGTTGTACTGTATGTGGCCCATGAACTAAACAGAGTTTAACACGCCTGTCATAAGCAGTCATTCCTTCATACATTTCATTAGACCTCCAGTCATTTATGTCATGTCAACCAATTCACACCCGCACTATACAATTACTGTTAATTATATATAATATAATGCACTATACAAATTACTGTTACTGTTCAGGACTGCTACTCCCACTATGTATGAAGGAGTGTGACCACAGGTCATGTATGAAGGAGTGTGACCACCGGTCCTTCAAGCCAAATCCATAAAGACAGACTGAGCTAGTGTCACCCCTGCATTACTGTTACTGTTCATACTGTACATATCTTATGACATATTCACATTTATATCTGCACTGTTATTTATAAATCCCTATGCTCTGGCAGATTCACACTCTACAGTGCTGTACATTGTTTACATTGTGCGTGCGCTCGACCCACACCAGGGCGGGATTTAAACATAGAGCATCAGTGCTTAAGTTTAGCTGCTTCTCTGGCTTCATTCTCCCTCCGCTCTGACACAGTGAGTTACTATGGTTACTGCTCCGGTGTACTGTCATTGGGCTTTACCAGTAAGTTACTATGGTTACGGGGACGCTCTGAAACTTTGTAACGATTGTCAGTAAGAAGTTTTTGGTTTGAATTACAGTACAAAATCATGAAGCCTGATTGTACCTCAATGCTGAAATCTTGTATTATAACGTGTGTGACAAATCTCAAGCTTAAGAGCTTCATTTTGAGTATTAACAGTGTGGTAGTGATGCAGAAAGGTGAGAGCTCACCATCACACTGAAACTGTCACCACAACGACGGCGTCGGCGACGACAACAACGACAAGTCAGGACATCAGTTTGATTCCATAGATTGAAAACACAATAAAGAAAAGTGTGAATAGAACATCTATTCAGATGTAAACATCTGTTCAGACATGTAAATGTGAACTGATGATATATATACAAAGTATAAATATAGGCTAATTCTGAATCTTGACCTCTGCTGCTCTGCTTCCCCTCTGCAGAGACTATCACTCCATATGCAACACAAACATGATTCAAATGATGATTAAATATATAAAAACTCGACTATATCAGTTGTGTGGGTTGTACTTGGATGACAGCTGATGATATTTAAGATGATGTTTTTGAATACCCTTCGCTTCTGATCAACTGAATGATGTCATACTTTGATATTTTGAATATGAATGAAGAGGGTGTGTGTGTGTGTGTGTTTGACTTTTTCCAGCGTTCCTCCAGTGTTCAAGCGACAAGGATGTTCCGGCCATCATCTTTGTGTCCAAGATGTTCGCCGTGGATGCAAAGGCCTTGCCTCACAACAGACAGAGGTAATTCAGTCTGTGTGTGTGTCTGTGTGTCTGTGTGTCAGGACAGACAGGACAGACAGGACAGACAGTGGAGTCCGTAGATGGTGCTACAGTCCTGTTGTTCTCCTATCCCTCGTGGCTCTGGACATGTGTGATATATATTTGCTCTGTATGTGATCTAAAGGAAGGAGAAGAGTTGACTCACAGTCTGAAGTTAAACAGAACTTCTGAAGAGCAGACTTCACTTATCAAATAGTTGCTGCAGCTGGAGCAGTGCAGCAGACACACACATTACATGTACGTCTCTCCATGTAGATAGTTTTATTTGTTCAGGTTGTGAGCTGTCTGTCTACAGTGGAGGTAAATAAAATGAGTTTATGAAATAAAATGACAGCACCATGTCTCTATTCTACAGTACACACTTTTCTGCTTTTTAAAGCCAACACATCCACGATGCTGTTTGGACAAGTCTTAATTCTACTATTTATTTCTCAGTAGTGGAAATCTGTAACTTCATCTTAATCTTCTCAACGTTTACTATTGACTTCTATTCAGGCTCACTTAAAGACAGTATGATTCATGTCCTCATACAGTATGCTCAATGTAATTTTGACTGATAGTGATTCTAATTGAAGATATCTATAACTTGATTTTCACTAATCAAAATGTTGATTATTGCTATCAAATTTGTTACAAGTGGAAATTTGCTGCAGCCCTCTTGTTCCCCTCTCCCTCATGGCTGTGGACATGCCTCACTGATCTGCTTTGTATGTGATCGGAATGAGAAGAGCGGCCTGAGTTACACAGAACTTTTTAGGAACAAGCTTCATTGCAATTGTTAATATCAATAATTCACTTCTTACTGGTAGTGCTGTTCATTGTAGATATGTAAAGTTGTTGTTACGTTACAGATGCAGATCTAAAATTCAGTTCTGACTAGTCAAAATTAAAACTATTGATATCTCAACTTGGAATTGCTGTAGTAAGTCTAAATGTGATTTTTCTACATGTGAAAACATGTATTGTAACACGTTAAAGTAGTTGTACAGATATCTTCTATTTACATTTCGACACGTGGAAACATCTTTTCACAGTTTAGTTGTAATCAGCTGGTGGTGGTCACACAGAATGTTGTTGTGTTAGATATTACTTGGCTGTTCCTGGAGCTTTTGTGTGTCACCAAGTTCGAAAAATGATCTCCACTCCTCAACATCAAGATATACACTGGTTAAACATCCCAAACAAAGACACCATAGTGAGCTGTCAACAGGACAAAATCATCAGCATCGCACCATGTAAGCTGCACATTTGTTTAGTTTTATGTGTACCTTTACAATAGAGACAGGGTGGATGACTAAAAATCCTATTCAACTACTCAAGAAAAAGATTACTCCATAGCCTAAGTGTATGCTGCCTTTAGGATATTTTCACCACTGTGCCATGCTGTCAGACAAGATTCTAACTTCAGTGTCAGTTAACAAAAAATAAGGAAGGAATCAAATATTTCACAGTGAGAAACTTGTGTGTCTGTTGTGACGTGCCTAGGCATGACCTGTCTCTCAAGTCTGTATTTTTAGTCTGCCATCTGTTCTCAGTATCTCCTTCACTTTTACCTTTCAGCCTCTTTGGCTCTTTCTCTCTGAGTGGGATGCTGGTTCTGTTAGCCCCGCCTGATCTGTGTGTCCTTCTTGGAGGTGATTTGAGGGGTAGACCACAAACCCAGACTCCTCCACAGTCAGTAATAGATGGAGTCGGCCAGGCCTGGACTGGCCTGCATGTCTCGCCTGCCTGAATGCACTCGAACATCACACGACTCAATTCGTCAGTGTCTGGCCCATTAATCTGAGCCTGGTGTCTTCAAGCCCTTTATGAATCTTGGAGACAACGTCTCCTACTTCCTCCAACAAGATGAATAGCAAATCTGTCCTCATACTTAAAAGTCCAGGATAACATGTCAAAGCAAGGAGTGGAGTCTTGCCATTTTTCATTCAAAGCAGATGCTTAGTCATCAAGTATGGTCCCAGTGCTGGTTTAATGGCCTGGCCTGTGTAGCATGTCTGTGAGCTAATCAAGGGCCAGAGAGACTTCATTGTATGTGCTCCACCTCATGTACACTAAAGAATGATCTGCATTTGCTCAATTATGCTGAAGGTGTACACTCCTCCAACAAGCATTATAACTGTCCTCAATAAATTATAGCAGCATTACCAGTTTGACTCAAGCAAGTCTGCAACATGTCTCAATTATGGATGATTCCACATGATTGCAACTTGACTCATATTTTCATAGATTAGCTCGGCGTCTGTCTTTCAGCCTTTTATTTCACCAAGCTCTCACCAACCACTAAAAGTCAGTCCCACATTTACTCTTGTCTGGCAGCTTCTTGCTCGCTCACTCTCTCCTTTTCTCTTCTTAGCTTCCTCCATCAACGTCCTCTTCACTCTCTTCTCCAGTCATTATATGTGTAGAAACTGCTGGGCCTGGTTACATTACCCTCTTGCCCAGCTCCAGTTCTAGCACAACACTGCACACTACTCTCCTTCAGCCTCCTCCCTCTTATCTGAGCCTGAAAACTTCCTCCTCCTAGTGGTCCAAAACTCCAATACAAACACTCCCCTGGTGCTCAGAGTCGCAGGCGCGACCAGGTAATTTTCTTTTCCTAGGATGGCAAAGGAATGATGCACTCTACTCTGCCTCTGATTGGTTGGCATTTATTGTTGGTTGATTTGGTTTGGTTTAGGCATGAGGTCTGTATTTGGTTAGGCTTAGGTTAAAGAATATCAGATTGGGGCTATCAGAGGCATAAAATATGATCCAGTTTCACCAAAATCAGTGAAATACTTGGTGGTGTGTGTCTTAGTGCTATAAAGCTAAAGTTATGTATTACTCCTGACCCGCAGCCCAAAGTTACATAGTGTGAGAACAGATGTACGAATGACAGAGACACCATTCACCTGATCACAGGTCAGTGTAGCATCAACATCATGGGGAAGCTGTTATTTCAAGATAGAAAAGTTGCATTATGTTGGCTTCTCTGGTTTCAGCCACGTAGAGCAGAAGCATCGAGCTGAGCCTGCTCACTTCCTGCTGACTGCAAATAATTTAGTGGTACAGCTCTCGCAGACGTTTTATTAACCTCATTGTGATAATAGAAGAAGTGATTTGTGACAAGTGTTCATGAACAATAGCAGTTGGTTTTGGAGCGTGATGAACGTTAAATAGCCTGCCTGTAAAATGATTGTGTTCTGCTCTCAGCCATTAAAAGGTGACTGTGGATCTAAGAGAATATTTCAGTTTCAGTCATCATACATAGACATGTTGAAAGATACTTTTTAGATCTGATAAAGGATTGAAAAGGTTCTGGATTTAGATGTGTTCATGGTAATGAAGGTAATGGTAATGTTACCCAATGCACCAGTAATATATAAGATATGTCCGGCTTTGTTAGTCGGGTCATTTACTGTTGGTTTTGTTTATTGGTTGTTATTTTTGAAATGGGATTTTATTGTATTGAGACATTATCCAGTCTGAAAATCCTGATTTATGAGTTGAGACATTGTAGTGTTGTTTTATTTGACAATTCTGGGGTCAGACTCTTTTCCACCCACAGAGGATGCATATTTTATGAAATGAAACAAACCATGAATATCTGAACTCATTCAGAACTTCAGCGTTCTAAGGAAAAACAGGGCATATTCTTGTGTCTTCATGATGCGCTGAAACCCATAAATAAATAGTAAGCATACAGCATTTCTGCTTGTGGTGCCCTGCATGCGCTCCCTCTCCCTGCCTCTCCCTCAGTTTTCAGCTTCTTGATCTCTAGCATATCTGATGCAGAGTAGGCCTGCTTCAAGCCCTCTGGCTGGCATTGTCTCTGCTCTCCTTCCCCCTCCTGTCACAGTACTGGATCCTAATTGCAGACACTGCTGATGCACTCCTTGGAAAACAGAGAAAAGGAGATATAGACTGGCTGTCAGAGATTGGTTAGAGAGTGCAGAAGAAGAGATACAGATAACGAAAAAAAAAGAGAGAGAGAGAGAAGAAAGGCATGATATGAGAAGGAATGAAAGGTCATCTCACACTATGAGGCAGGAAGGAAAAGGCTTGTCCAAAATCGCAGCTAATGAGCCAGCAAGAGTTCCTTTCTCTTTAGCCCTCTACCTGCAGCCAGCACACTCCTGACATCTCTGTGGCAGCGCAGGGCTACAGCTGCTTCCAGAGACCTGCTTCATAAACATACTGTATGCCATGCCATCATGGCCAGACAGCCTGCAGTTAACAGGTGGTTTCACTGTGTGACACCTTCAACCCAACAAATTGATACAATCAATAGTTCAAACTTCACTTCATCACAAATAGAGAACATTATTTTGTTGCTATTAATGAGAAAAACATAATCACGTTACCTTATAGAGAAATGTGTCGGTGTCAAAGTAAAGATACTACATACAGTTGTGGGCAATAAACTGAATAACAGTATTGACCTTTGTCCAACCCTGGATCACACTCAGTGACATTATCTGTAAAAACCATTACAGACTGTGCCTTAAAAGTGACATTTCCATGGACATTTCAAGCTGTAATAAGTAGCAAATGGTGGCTACATGAAAGCTTTTGTGATTTCAGAGAGATCCGCTAACTGCTCTGCTAAAGCCACGGAAATTGTAGCATTTCTGTCCTCTGTGATGCTTATTGACCAGCTTATTGCCAAAAAAATAAAATAAAATAAAAAAATACTGATAGACAGGCCAGAGCTCTGTAGCTCTGACTCCCCATAGACTGTATAAAAAAGAGATGGAGTGTCCATGACAGATTTTTGAGGGCCGTTGTGAAGCTCAAGTGTGGTGACTCTAGCCGCTGCCATCAGTACAGTTGTCATGAACAGGGAAATTATAAAAGTTTTTTGTACCAGGCTGTAAACATGTTTATTTCTGCTGTAAAGTTGGACATTTGAACATGGGGACTTATGGAGACACTTCTGGAGCCAGCCTCAAGTGGCCGTTTTAGGAACTGCAGTTTTTGGCACTTCCTCATTGGCTTAATTTCACAACCACAGAGTTTGCTGCTTTGACCTGATCCTGATTGATCGACAGTAGCTACAGAGCTACATCTATTGACAGGAAAATGTTTTACCTTGATGTAAAAACTGTGTAAAGAGTGTCAGTTTGATTATTTAGTGATGAATTTAGTGATGAATAAATGATGCCTGTATAAACAAAAAGCTAAACATATAGCATTTCTTGCAAAGCATTGCTTGATATGATGCTCATAATACTCTTAGACCTGCAGGACCTTTCAGTGTTCACGTCTTTTCACTGAGAGTGCCTTCTATAAGACAAGTACTTTCCATTGTGACGGCTTTATAAATGTAGCCTTCAGCGCAGATGTCAGAGAGCATCTCATCTCACTGTTCACTCACATTTTCATACACTTGATCCAGAATGGAAAACATCTTCAATCAAGATCTTTTAGTGGTAAAAAGCGATGAAGTGTGTTTTGCAGACAGCTTTAATATCAATATATTGTTTAATTTTCCAGCACACTTTTTTCCCCCTTTTCACAATGTTAAAAGGTCTGTTAGTGGTTGTGATCATCCGGCTCCAGTGTTTGGAAGCCATTACTTCATAACCACAGCAGGAGAGGCCAGAAACCGAGTCCTGGCATTCCCATTATTACAGATGAGCAACTGATTTGACCTCTCAAAGGGAAAAAACTGTGACTTAGCTGTGGTCTGATGGGAAGCATAAAGCCTTGTATATACCACATAGCGGCGGGTTTATTTAGATGTTCGAGCAGTTCTGGGCTCAAATAAATACATTGATAACCTTCACTTAAACATCTGTCTGCTTTTGGTTAGTTTGTCTTTCTGGTTTGGGAGGAAATGATGTGAGAGAAGTGAGCTTTACTGGGCAAGCTGACTTGTGCAGTTTGAAGCTGCATGTCGGGCCGTCATCCAGCGGGGTTTGCTCTTTTGTGGTTTCATGTAAGAATCCTGAGTTCAGCCTGTGGCCCCATTTATATCCAATATATGCAAAAGAGAAGTGCAATCAGACCCAGTGAGTCGGCAGGGCTGCTGCTGTTGTCAGGGGCAAATTATGGGCTGTTTTAAGTGGTTTGTCATCATGGAGCTGAACTCTGTGTCGGCTGCCGTCACTCAGGCCTATTGTGAGCAGCTGTGTTGCTATAGTCATTGTGGTCTTTTTGAAAAGGGTATACACGCACACATATGCTAACACTCCTACCACACAGCCCATGCACACACAAAAACACACAGGTCATGTAGCAAAACTAATGTGGGGATAATTGTGCTCTGTTTTGTAGCTCGCCCTCGAGGTACCTCTATCTGGTTGAATTTAAAGTTTTCCACTTGAAGAATGTTTACAGAACAGCCCCCATGTTTGAGAAGAGGCCCCTGCTCAGAATGTTTCAGGTGTTGACAGTCCCACACTCCAGCACTGTTCATTCTGACAGTCTTCTGACCAACATGCCATTAGTTTAATTTAGTCATCTGATCATCTCTAATGCATTTTTGTAACGTTTCTATAGAAATTCATGATGTACTGGAGGAAATGTATATTACTATCAATGAGACTCATTTACAATCTAAGATGAGCCATTCTGGGTCATTCCCTCTCTAATAAGTGCAGGACAGCGGCGGTTTCTGTATTGCATTTCAACACCGCAGCTCAGGTTAGCTCACATTATAACATTAACTATTATATAACTTCCCCTCCACAAAAAGATGACTTCTAATCAGATCTCTTTCCAACTTACCCCTCCAGAACATTTCCATCTAGTTTTTATTCCTTTTGTTTTTATTTCATCTTCTAGTTTTCATCAGTAATGAAAATAGCACAGTTTGTTGATGAATCACTAACCATTCCAGTTCATGTGGCAGTCAAACATGTTTCAAGTAGAATTTCTCACAAAGTAAACAAAGTACATATCGTGCTGTCTGAATGAAACCAAAACTTTGTGATCACAAAGATGGTCTGAAACTTTACCAACACAAATACAGAATAAGCACAAAGCCGCCTGATGAAGTCCTGACACAGAAAGACATCAGCAGAAGTCTGTGTGTTCAGACTATGTCATTGTATTTCATCACTGGTACCTGGAGAAACACATACTAATAAGATAATCGTTACAACCACAGACTTCATGTGTCCTTGTCACACCGTGTATCTGACTTCCTGTGTGTGTATGTAGGCCGTTGACTCAGGAGGAGATTGCCCAGCGCAGGGAGCTGGCGAGACAGAGACATGCTGACAGGATGACAGCTGATCAGACGGCAACAGAAAGCCAAACAGACCTCACCCAGTCAGGGAGTACGCCACAGGAAGTCCAACCTGCAGGACTGAGCACAGGTTAGCTCATCTCTGTCCACTATTTCCTCTTTTGATTTCTTGAAACACAAAAGTCGAGCAGCAATGTTTTGGATAGTTTGTGCAACCAGGTGACAGTTTGTGGTGTTTTTGACAGGGAGCTGTGGAGAGAGGGTGAAGGTGCAAGTGTGACATGCTCAGTGGAGTGAATCATTATGTAAAAGTGCAGCATTCAGTCCATGGGATATTATTCTATTATTATACTCAAACACAGGAACTTTCACTTTACATTTGAATAAATTGATACCACCTGTCCAATATCACGCCATGGAACCATGCTATTGTCCCAGCAGTGTCCCATCAGTCACTCTTTGTGTATTGTTTCTGTCTTTCAGCTAAGATGGAGAATCTCTCGTTAAAGGACGAGGAGGAGCAGAAGGAGACCTTCATAGCATTTGCGAGGGTCTATAGTGGAGTGGTCAAGAAAGGACAGAGAGTTTTTGTACTGGGCCCAAAGTATGACCCTGCCCAGGGCCTGAGCAAGGTAAACCCACAACAGTGAATGTATAATGTACAAATACGTTTATGACGTACACACGTGGACAAAATTGTTGGTACCCTTCGTTTAATGAAAGAATAACTCACAATGGTCACAGAAATAACTTGAATCTGTAAAAAATAATAATAAATAAAAATTATTTCGTTCGTTCGTCTTCTACCGCTTTTCCGGTACGGGTCGCGGGGGCAGCAGCTTCAGCAGGGAAGCCCAGACTTCCCTCTCCCCAGCCACTTCTTCTAGCTCTCCCAGGGGGACCCCAAGGCGTTCCCAGGCCAGCCGAGAGACATAGTCCCTCCAGCGTGTCCTGGGTCTTCCCCGGGGCCGCCTCCCGGAGGGACGTGCCCAGGACATCGCGCCAGGGAGACGTCCAGGAGGCATCCTCACAAGATGCCCGAGCCACCTCAACTGGTTCCTCTCTATGAAATTTAACCAATGAAAGTCAGACATTGCTTTTCAACCATGCTTCAACAAAATTATTTAAAAAATAAACTCATAAAACAGGCCTGAACAAAAATAATGGCACCCCTAGAAAAGACTGAAAATAATGTGACCAAAGGGACATGTTAATTCAAGGTGTGTCCACTAATTAGCATCACAGGTCTCTACAAGCAGTAATCAGTCAGTGGGCCTATATATAGGACTATAGGTAGTCACTGTGCTGTTTGGTGACATGGTGTGTACCACACTCAACATAGACCAGAGGAAGCAAAGGAAAGAGTTGTCTCAGGACATTAGAAAGAAAATTATCGACAAGCATCTTAAAGGTAAAGGCTATAAGACCATCTCGAAGCAGCTTGATGTTCCTGTGACAACAGTTGCACATATTATTCAGAAATTTAAGATCCATGGGACTGTAGCCAACCTCCCTGGACGTGGCCGCAGGAGGAAAATTGATGACAAATCAAGGAGACGGATAATACGAAGGGTAACAAAAGAGCCCAGAAAAACTTCTAAAGAGATTAAAGGTCAACTTCAAGCTCAAGGAACATCAGTGTCAGATTGCACTATCCGTCGTTGTCCAAAGTGGACTTGATGGGAGACGACCAAGGAGGACACCATTGTTGAAAACAAGTCATAAAAAAGCCAGACTGGAATTTGCCAAACTACATGTTGACAAGCCACACAGCTTCTGGGAGAATGTCCTATGGACAGATGAGACAAAAATTGAACTTTTTGGCAATGCACATCAACTCTTAAGTTCACAGATGAAAAAATGAAGCATATAAAGAAAAGAACACTGTCTCTACTGTGAACATGGAGGAGGCTCTGTTATGTTCTGGGGCTGCTTTGCTACATCTGGCACAGGGTGTCTTGAATCTGTGCAGGGTACAATGAAGTCTCAAGATTATCAAGGGATTCCAGAGAGAAATGTGCTGGCCAGTGTCAGAAAGCTTGGTCTCAGTGGCAGGTCATGGGTCTTGCAACAGGACAATGACCCAAAACACACAGCTAAAAACACCCAAGAATGGCTAAGAGGAAAACACTGGCCTTATATGAGCAACAAAATATTAAGTTCATGGGGTACCATCATTTTTGTCCAGGCCTGTTTCATTAGGTTGTTTTTTTAAGTAATTCTGTTGAAGCATGGTTGGAAAGCAATGTCTGACTTTCATTGGGTAATTTCATAGAATTTTTATTTATTATTACTTTTTACAGATTCAAGTTATTTCTGTGACCATTGTGAGTTTTTCTTTCATTAAATGAAGGGTACCAACAATTTTGTCCATGTGTGTAACATGAATACGTTGGATGTACCGGTGCCTTTTAGTTCTGGCTGTTTGATGTTCACACTGACTTCCTGCAAACAAACCAAGATGATGATGTAAAGATGATGTCACAAACTGAGCGCTTCATGGACCCACAGGGGACATCAAGTCCTACCACTGTCTCACTGAACCTCAAGTGAACTCTTTGTAGCAGACATAAAGACCTCACAAAGAATTATGTCGTTACGAGAATAATCAACAATAATCCATAAAAAGAAAAGAACTAAATCATTTCACAATATTTTCAAGTAAAAATGCCAAACCGTACCAGAGAAGAGAGCCAAGACAAACAGGTTAGGTCTGGAAGAACTTCTGAATTATTTATATATTACATATTTCATTTTTGATAGACCTCACTGTTCATACTGTAAATTCTGGCCATATTGCCATATTTATATTTATACTGACAGTTCTGCTCATACTGTGCCATATTGCCACACAGATGTCTTTTAGCTTGTATATAATGTTATATTTATATATTTTTATTTTATATTTTCTTACATCTTTTACTTATATTTTATATTCATGTTTATTGCTGTTTGCACCGGGATAAGAGGAAAACGCAATTTCAATTCTCTGTATGTCCTGTACATATAGCAGCACTGATAATAAAGCTGACTTGACTTGAATCAAGCCAGTTTGTGACACCTAACCTTCACAAAGCTGACTGATGCTGAGGAGGGCTTGGGTAAGAAATAAAACTCCCGTTTGACCACGAGGAACCAACACTTGATTCACTTCTTATCTCTGCTAGCTGCCAGAGGCTTGCACTGCGTCAGACTGTGTAGCTGAGGTGCCTCATCTCTCCTGCTGTTCCATGGAGAGCCTGTACCTGCTGATGGGCAGAGAGCTGGAGGAGCTGGAGGAGGTGCCTGCAGGAAACGTCCTGGGTAAATATGTCTGATTCTTCCTCTGCTGATTGTGCTAATGTGGCTGTTCCCTGCTGAGTTTACAAGTCTATAAGATATGATAAATGAGTCTGTGGGCTGACGTGATTGGCCCTCTCTGTGTGCATCCTGTGCAGAATTACAAGTTATTATGAAGTTTTCTCATAGATAATGTGAGGTGAGTTGTATCTTATCTGAAGCTTGGAAAGACATAAAACACTGACTGAATCTTGAGTACAAACGATGAACTGAAATGTAGCAGAGAGTGTACATAACAATGAAAGGAGGAGGACCGCTGTGATTCCCAGGTGCATTTTGATACAAAACATCCAATCACCACACTTTATGATACAAAAACTTTTGTCCACTTATGGTAAATGTCCAGAAACTTTCCAGAAACTTTCCATGGGAAGTTAAGATTGGGAATTTTGGGAATATTCCAAATCAGAAAATCCATGGGAATTATGGGAATTAACTGTAAATTGTGGGTAAACAAAGTGTATCATATCCAAACATAAATCTAAACATTTAGTTTTGAAGTGTATCATATCCAAACATAAATCTAAACATTTAGTTTTGTTATAAGCAGACATGCAAAATAAAACAATTAAAAAACATTTCAACAGATTTATTTGTAAACTTAAATATAGTTTCCAACTATATTTAAGTTTTCCTGTTAAGGGCCAGCTGTCAATTTTGTAAATTCACAGTCTATTCCTGTTAATTCCCATGGAAAGTTTCCAACTTTGAAAGTTCACCGAAATTTGCAACCCTAATCAGTATCAGCAAAAGATCAGCAAAGATTGAGAATCAGTGACATGTTACATTATATCCAGTGAAGTTAAGTTTTCATCCCTACAGTCACATTTTTTTTCTTTCCACACATTTCAAACATCGTGGTCAGTTTATTGGTCTTGGGGAGAACTACTCTCTTTTGGAGTCTTGAAAAAATAACCCTGATGATGTCACCAGTGTTATCTCAGTTCAGGCTTCAGATGTGAAACCTGACAGAAACACCATGGGAACTATAGGATTCATTTTTGCTCTAGCGTTGTTGGAGCTTTACTCAGATATGAATCAGGATATTTTGACCTCTGCTGCTTCGATTTGGACCATTATGGCCTGCATTTGGTCTTTTGGTTGTGTTTGTGGGAAGCCTTTGACATTTTAAACTTACATGTTGTTGTGTTGTGTCCTACAATAATGTCAGTACAGATTTATATACCACCGCTCTTCAACATGTGCGTCTGCTCTGCATAGCTCACATTTCTCACATCAAACTCAGATCCTTCCTGGATTCCCACGTCATCACTTTAAAGCCATACAAGTTTGTGTTCAAGCTCTTGCCTCTTCTCCTACACCTTCTTCTCTCGATTCAGCTGAACAAATATGTGTTCAGGCTAAATGATTACACACATGTTCACACACATCATTTCTACAAGCATTCTTTATATGACTTAGTGTTCCCTGTAGACGGCTCTGTTGGCTGCCTTTATATTCATATATCAGTGAATGAACTCTTTGACTAGTCTACACATTTATACATACATTACAGCTAATTACAGAGTATTTATAACACTGCAGGCTGCAGCCTCAGTAGTTAACAACTCATATTTTTCTGGACAAATATTCCAAATGCAGCTCGGACACTGTTTAATATAGGTAGGCATGCTGGGTTCAAAGTCCACAGTAGAAACTGTGTGGAACTTTTCTGTTACTGGCTCTAAATTTACTGTCAGTAATATTTCCATTTCTGATAACCTTTAATTTGAAGGCAGTAAAATTGTCATAATTGTGTCATGACAAGTGACTGGACTTAAGGTTTATGGATGTTTATGACTTTTGTTGTTGATTATGGATTGTGTGTGTTGAAATGAATCAAAAAGTGTTGTGGCTGTGCTCGGCCGTCAGAACTGATCGCGCCCTTTCTAGACATAAGAAGCACTAAAGCAGCTCTCTGCTCTGCTCTGTGGACAGTACCCAGCTGGTTTGTTTTTAATGGAAGCTTCGACCAGCAACCTCAAACAGCACAGAGCAGATCGAGCTGGCAGGAAGTCAGGCACAGAAACAGCAGAGTCAACTTTCAAAATAAAACACCTCCAGATCATAAGAACAGACAGTTTAGCTATGCAGCTACTTACTCATGGCAGAAGCACATACACCAAGAAAAATGACCAAATCTGAGCAAGTTAACAAAGTGTGGAGGGTAAAAGACTTCTGAGACGCTCGTGCTGGGGTATGGAGGCGTGTGGACCGAAAACTGTGTCACGGCTGTGATGTGGCTCTGGGATTTGACAGCTAGCACCAATGTCTGCACTGACCTGTGCTGGACATTTATTGGGAATTTCTTTGTATTGTATTTTAGAACTCAAATGACAGTCGATGAGTCAATGAACAGAAACATGAATCAGCAGTTATTTTGATCATTGATTAAAAAGTTTCAGCTTTTCAGATGTGAGGAGTTGTTTGTTTTTCTTTGTCCATTTAATAGACAAAAAAAAAAAATCTTCAGTTCATTGAGAAAATATTTGTTAGATTAAACAATTATGACAAAAATCCACATTTGCAGCCGTAATAATATTAATATGAAATATTAATAACCCAGTATGAATAAAGTTATTCTCTGTGTGTGAGTTGCTGTGAGTACATAGAGACGTTCTCTGTGGCATGTCAGACTGTGTGTAGGCTTGTATAGAATCTAATGTGGCATGTGGTGACTGTTGCTTGGTGCAGTATTGATGTGACCTCACGTTAATGTTCCCGGCCACTTTGAGCAGAGTGCTGCAAACACATCACGAGTGAAAGTCTGACTGTGTGATATCCTCCAGTGAGACCGTCATGAATTATGAAGGAGACGTGCATTAGGATATTGACGTGCAGTCATGAGTTGGCGAGGACGTGGGCAGAATGCACAGTAGGAACAAATTATCAATAAGACGATCCACCCTTGAGTGAGCATCATGGATCCCTCTGCTCCTTATTTAGGTTGGACTGTCAGCTCACAGATGGCCTGTAAATGGATTTTGGGAGTGGAGTGGCCCACAGTGCAGAGTCTGGAGTCCAGAATCCTTTGACTGATTGCACTGAGATACATCCAATCTATAGCTCAGACTTTTAAGTACCACTAATCTGCTATGTAATGCTATGGCTCTAATAATCTTGTGTTTGATTGGGATTGGAGATCTGTCAGTTACCTGTCCAACAGGAAGTTAGTTTCCTTCAGTAAAAGTTTGTTTTACCTGAGTATGTCATCACGTTAGCTGAATGTTCCTTGTTTAAAATCAAAGAACAGTTCCGTGAAGGAAATGTGACTTGAAGAGCTGTTTTGTTTGTTGTTTAGAAGCTAGTGGTGAGGATGGCACTGTCAGTCAGTTCACCACGTTCACAGTGAATATCTTCCAGCTATGGAATGCATTGTCGTGAAGACATTCCTGGACTAAGGATCAACTTAAGTGATCCTTAAACTTTTCCCTTTAGCAGCATCAGGAGGTCAACTTTTGGTTAAACATCTCAACAAGTGATTGAAATAATTCTCTCTAGAAGATGTATCATCATGATTTCAGTTGTCCAATGACTTTTTTCTCAGTGTTACCAATAGGTCAATTTTTTCTTATTCATCATCATAGTGCCATCATCGTGTCAAATTCTGGTCTATGACTATTAAAACTCAGCTGTACTTTGTGTTTAGTGCTAACTGCAAACATGCTAAACTAACCCTCCCTTCCATCTACTCACATGAGAAGAGCAAGACCAAAAACCAAACGCTCTCTGGTCCATTTATTGATAATCGCAGACATGCAGCCAGGTGCTTCCCTTCCACTCTCTTCCACAGATGTGTTAAAGCAACAGAAATTAAATGTGAAATATATATTTAGTGCTGAAAGAAAGAGCCTGTTCATGGAGTTTACACTGGAGACAGAGATGATCAGCCCTGCTGACAGAGGCTCTGAATATTTCTGCCCATTCATTGTTTTCACTGGCCAGCATGATCTGTATGCAGTGTGATTTTAGTCAATATGAAATAAATACATATTTGAATATACACTCTGAAACCTCTGAAATGTCTAATAAAATAAATCCCAAAATGAATAAACAAGGCAATACATCTATAATAATCAGTTAACATAGTTCAATAAATACTAATGTTTTTAGTTTTAAGACTTTTATTTCATGTCTCAGCTTTTTTATGTGTCTGTTATATTCAAATAAAGAGAGCGTGGTTATCTTTGAGACCAACAGAGGCTCAGACCAGGCACTTTGACATCCCGAGGGGATTTTTTTAATACATTATTTATTTCATAATTATTACATAGGCCTAACATGGTGAATTGGTTGCAGCTATATTTAAAATAAATAAAAATCTGATACTGATGCAGCTGAGGCCAGGTTCTGAGGAGACAAGACTCAAGACTCCACATCCACACGACAGGCCCAACTTGTATGTATTTAAATTTCTTTACTTTTACTGGAACCCTCTGCAAAACATTCTTAAAAAATAACTTTCAGTACAAGTATGGCTTAGCGTATGTCATCTGTACAGTTCTGGCTGAGGCAGAACCAATTCTGGAACTGTTGGGTTTGAGCCAGTCGAGGTTCCTTCCTGATTTTCAATGATTGTATTCTGAAGTTACGGATTCTCTGACTCTCTGAAAGGGATGCTTGTTTACCTGTACCTGCCTCGACCACACTGGGAACCCCCCCCCCCCCCCCCCGTCACCCCGAACTGAAGTGAGAACAAGCTTCGATCTAGTTTTTACCTTGAAGCTAAAGAGTGAAAGAAGGTGTGGAGAGAGAGGAGATGACATACAGCAAAGGGCCACAGGTTGGACTCGAACCACCTTACTGCAGCATAGTAAGGACTGGGCCTTGTACATGGGGTGCACTCTCTGCACCCTCACCTTGTCAGCCTACTCTTAATGTGGAGAGGAGGTCTGATCCAGAACCAGATCTGTGAGCTGATTCCACAGAAGAGGAACTTGAGCTCTCCACCTCCATATTTTGTAAATCTGTCAAACGGTGAATGCAGCAAAGTGGGTCATTGGGTGTTCACTGCAGATTGATAAAGTTTAAAAATGCCTGAGGGAGCCGTTTCTTTTCAACTGTGATGGTTAGTAATGATGAAGTAAGACATAGCTTGTTTCCTCAGGGATCTCAGTGCATTCCACCCAGCAGCTTGATGACTAAGCAGAAAGTTGAGCTAGTGGCAGTCAGTGTGCAAACAATTTCTGCACATCCAAAAAAAAAAACACTCCGTCTTTCTCTGTGTGTCTGGACCATGTGGGAGCCATCATTCCTGTCCTGTTAGTGGACTGCGGGGAGGGAGGAAGTTCGAGCACCAGAGTGTAAACCCCACCGGGCTTGGACTTGATTAGACCCCCATTATTATCTGATGACTGGAGCAAGTAATTGGAGAGGGAACAAACTACATGCAGCGTTCTCACACAAATATACACACAAAGAGGCATTTGATGTCGGAAACATCGTTTTCTAGTTAAGCACATGGCAGCTCAGTGTGCTGACTGTATGACAAAGCACTGTGCTTCTCTTTGTGTGTGCATGCAGCTTCAATCATACATGAAGAAGGGCTGTAACTCCAGCTGTTTAGATCCAGTTTAAATGTCACATGTAATCATACAGGTACAATCATAGTTAAATGTATTTCTGCGAGCAGTTTGTTTAATTAAAACTAATGTGAAATCAAGAAATATGAATTATTCTGGTATGATCTGGTCTGGTGTATCCAGAACACAGCAGACAGACAAAGTCAGATGGTAGCTGGTGAACCCAGTGGAGTATTTAGCAACTAAGGGAGTAGGTGGAGACCAACATAGAGCTAAAAGGAGAGTGAATATTCTACTCATTAATCAGACCACAGACACAACTCTGACTTTATGCTCATGTTGTTCTGTGTAAACAGGTAACTGTTTGCTAACACTACTATAGACTGCTACAAGTGGCCAAAAATAAACAGCGGACACCGATTATTGATAACACATGGTCTGAAAGTAAGACACTTTCACACTACCTCGTGGCTCGTCCTCACCTTCTGAATTTTGATACCTCTCCACTGCAAAGCAGTGTCATCCTTCAGGAATTGGATTTGCTCCCTTGTTGCCTAAAATTAGGGTTGCAAAATGTCTTTCCATGGGAATCAACAGGAATTCATTGGAATAAACCATGAATCCTGACTAGAACAACCAGACTTCATGCAAGTACACTTGAATATCTGCTATTCCTCAATCACATGCATAGCATAGCATGTGATTGAGGAATAGCACACTGCTTACTGCAGGGCTATTGAGGCCATGCCCCTTACATGCACAGGTGGTTTCTGACCACACTACCCCTTAAGTAGTTTTGATGATATTATGGGGTAAATATATTTCATGTATGGCATTAATGTTTACCTTGCAAATAGCACATGGAAATGTATTCCTACTGTAGATGGCTAGCTGATAGGTTAGATGCTAAATAAGCTATAGCTAGCATCATTTCATTGACTATTTATGATCTTATCATGATGCTAGCTTACCCCCAATTACTAAATTGCCCCCAATTTCCAGTGAATTACCATAAATGTCCAGGTAATTACCATAAATTCCCATTCATTTCCATAATTCCCATGGAAAGTTTACTATTTGGAATATTTCCCAAATTCCCCAGCTTAATTTCCCATGGAAGTTTCTGGAAATTTACCAGAAATTTTCCACCCCTTTGCAACCCTACAGTACCTAAAATACTGCTCACTATCTCTGTTTAGCTTGAGTCACGCAGCAGCTGGATAACATTATTAAACCGCAACAGAAGATTTAGGTACTTGACAGCAGACATTAATCCTGCATTCATTTCTACCAATGGCAAATCTGCCAACTACACCCTCATACTGTACGGTTGCTGATAATGGGGCGTTCACATTACTTACTTTTTTATAAATGTCAACATGCCTGTGTGTTTTTGTGAGTGGTCTCAGCTGTTTCTTGTTGCTTCCTGTCAAATTTTTAGTGAATGTAGTCTATAGATGTGTTACACACTTGCTTGCACATGCTTGTTCACTCACATGCAGGTTGGAGAAGCACATTTAACCAAAAAACTAAAGGTTCTCCTAGTTTGGTGAACTGGAACAGCTTCTGTCAAATATGATGCTATAGATCTGGATGCCATGTAGTTTAATGATGTGCCATTGATGTCAACAAAGTATAAAGAGGAGGTTGGTTTGGATGGACATGTCCAAAAACACAAGACTTCTACCCAGGAGACCAAAAGTAAACATTGACCTCTTTTAAGTTGTAACTTATAATGTTTTGAAGTTCCAGCAGGTATGTAACATGACTTATGATAAACCTAAACATACTGCAACAGTTGGAACACCAAGCTTTATCACCCTACATCAGTGTTGGACCTCACTGTTCTTCTTGGGCTAAATGGATGTAAATCCCTGCAGCCAGGTTCTAACATCTGGTGGAAAGCTAAAGCAGCAGATTAAAGCTTGTTGTTTTCAACAGGGGTATCCACATACTTTTCTGCCAGAATATGCAGAATATTTATATTGTAGTATATTGTTGTATATCTGTAGAATATATTTATATTGAACTGCACTATATAGGACAGAAAACTACCTTAAAAGCTTGAGTGTCTTTTCTCTTCATTTATCTCAAGATCTTTAATAAACTGTTAGATGTTGGTGTAAGGTTTCCCATTAAAAGGCAGAATGGCATCTATTGGGGCTAATGCACTCCGAGCCGTGGAAACTCTCAGACTACCTTAACAAAAGTCCTTTGTTTAATTCTCTTCAGTGTTTTCGATTAGTACCATGCACCCAGCCAGCATTGGGATTCATCTGTGATTGCAGCTGAGGAAGAGCACACAAGCAGCTCGATGGTGTTTAATGGTGAGCTTAGTAAGGCCAGCAGTTTGTCACAGGGGTTAAAGACGTGGGCAACATCAAACTCTCATCATCAGGGCTTAATGTGAAGCAGCTGTCTGAAGAGACACAGCCACAGCCCGAGTTATCCGAGTCAGAGAAAGAAGGAAAAAAAGGGAAAAGTAGTGAAAAAAAGGATTGAGTGAAATGAATGATGCTGATTCAACACTGGGCGACTTTATGAAAACATTTGTTCTGCATTAGGCTTCTCTCTCTCTCTGTGCCAGCGGTGACTCGTGACCCAGATCTTTAACAGAACACACCAACTGAATGCTTTTACTGATGTCAACCACACAGGGGTGATGGCAGAGACCGGCTGGGTTCATCTCAGTGCACACAGATCAGATCATGAATAATGACACTGTTACTTGAAGTGTTCCACTTCAGACAGTAGAACATCTCCATAAAGCACAGCTGTTCGTCTACGTTTACTTTGAATCTTCTCTTTGGGAATTGTGGTGTTCAAAGATCAGAACTGTGTTTATCTTTGGAGAAATTTTAGCCTGGTTGCATAAAACTTAAAACTTTTTTTTTTTCTTCTTAAAATTCTAATCCAACATTTTCAAGTTATTTTGCTGTCTCACTCATGGTCAGATGGTTGATATCAGTTTCATGTCTGTCATACATTTTTTTTACTTTTCCAGTCATGGTAGAAACCAGCCTAATTGTTTTGACAAACCCACATTGTGAATTTCATCTCTGTTCATCTACATCACGATGTGTACCATGTGTTTATCTCAAACAGCTGATCAAAAGTTTAAGACCACAGCCAAAATCTGTGCAGAAATCTGGCGTTCATGTCATTTTCTATCGGGCATAATCTACAAACTTGCCCATTTGCATATAGCAAGGAAGCATCAAAAATGGGACATTAGAAGGTGGAAGAAAGGTTTATCCTCTGACAAGAAAAAATGAATCTGGATGGCACAGTGGAGGAGGCTCTGTCGTGATCCAGGGTGCTTTTTCTTTAAGTGTAAAAATGGAGATTCGGTTTGTGTAGAGGCGTCACAATGCAGCTGGCTCTGTGGAGAGGTTGCAGCAGGGACCCCTCTTGACTGAGAACCCTCGTCTGTGCAGTGATGACTGAATCTTTCAGCAGAACAACGCTTCAGTTCACAACGCCTGCCTCACAAAGGACTTCTTCCAGGGTTAGCGTTAGGCTCTTTTGGACCATCCTGCGTGTCCCCCTGATCTAAATCCCACTGAGGACGTTTGGGGATGGATGACAAGAGAAGTACAAAAATAATGCCTAAATTAATTTTTGAAATGATAAACAAGACCAGTGGGGCTACAGAGCACTACTGAGTCCATTTCTGGCACTTTTAGATCTATTTTTGGTTATTTTGGGCTGTGGTCTTAAACTTGTTAAATGCAGTTTTCAATAAACTGCTAATTCTATTTTGCTGTCTCTTGCTCCTGTTTCTTTTTTTTTTATTCTGAAGCTCTACTTACAATCTGGTCCCACCAGCGAATATGTGAATATTAGTAATTTTTCATCAGGGGTGTATATATTACTGAGCTTAGAGTTGTGAACAGCATATGATGTCAAACTGTCAAATTGTAACATGACAAGGTACTGAGACATTGACATTTTTTGTTGTAGTATAACCATCAGTTTGTGTTTCAGTGAATATTTTGAGATGAAGAAATTACCATTGCATGCTTCTACTTCAATGTGCAAAGGAAAGTTCCATCACAACTCGTGCTGCTACCCATAGGAGAGCAGGTACTTTCTGAAGAGCTGGAGGTCTTCAGGAGATTTTAAAGGTAGAGAGGGACGCCTGCTCTGGTAGGAACTGGTAGGGGGCAACGGGGAACAACAAACGGAAAAAGTTTGGATTGCCTTGAGCGAACAGGTGGCAGAGCCAGGCGTCATTCATTGCAGGAGTGCAGCGGTCGTGAGGTAACAGTTAGGGCGTTAACAAGGGCGTTCAGGTAGGTAGGTGCAGTACTGTAGACAACTTTGTAGGCACGCATTAGAGATTTTAATGTAATGTGGGCTGCTACAGGTAGCCAGTGGAGCTCGATGAGCAGCGGGGTGACGTGACCTTTTGGGTTGATATCCATCAGCAGAGTGGCTGTGATAGTTACTAGCTACGAGCCAGGCTGGCAAAGTGCTAAAACAAAGTGTGGCGATAGGTGTGGCTGAATGAGACTCATGGTTCAACCAAAAATCTGAAAAAGGTCATCTTTAAAGAATGGTTGGTTAGTCCCCAGTTCTGTGTGGAACTTGAATCTTGAATTCATCTTTTTTTTTTTTTTTTTTTACTTCACACACTAAAACTAGTCTGATAAGAGAGGCTAATTTGACAGCAATTCAACTATAACCGACCCGAAGGATGTCACATACTGAACTGAGCATCCTGTACAACTGTTGCACATATACAGTACAACACAAGGTCCCAACATGAATGGGTTTGTGGCTGTCATCAACTCAGGGTTACAGCTCTGTCTGGTTATTTCCATCTGTTTTAAATACCTGCCACATGTACACTTCCCCTAACACTGGCAGCCAGTGTGTTGGAAAGACATCATATGTTTTTTATGAAAAAATGAAATGAAATAAAATAAATAAATAAAAAATTCTAACTGACTGCCTGAGTTTTGTAAAGGCTTTGTAAAAAGTGTCAGTCATGAACAGTTTCCTCTTACATACCTGATAATGGAACGAGGAAGTTGTCTTTTGAAGGGCACGGTGCCATCTGCTGCCTCATATGGACTCGTCTTAGTTGAGTAAGATACTGCTGTTAATGAATAGATTTGTCAAAAATCACTAATGAATTGACTTTGATGTGAACAGATATTGAATTGATCCACGACTAATACATGATGAGACTGTGTGTGTGTGAGTGAGATAGTGAGAGTGCTCTGATGCTCCTGACTCATCCGTCTCTTCCTCAGTCGTCCTTGACACAGTTTCCAGTCCCAGCCGAGCCCTGCTGGGATCCCACAGCCATGAAACATTCTCCACCTCATCAGTCCTCCTCTCTCCCCTTGGAAATGTATTGACCACCTCCTCCCTCACGTACCCTCCTCTCTTCTCCTCTCTCCTGCACTGTCTCTCTCATTCTGGCTGATCTAGATTTTTCTCCCTGCCTTTTTTCTTTGAAGCTCACATTAAGCAGTCTGTTTGTCCGCTTGAGCAAAGATGTAGCTAGACAGAAAAAGGTGGATCAGGAAAGAAGAAGAGGGATTCCCCTTCATTTAAGAACTTCTTCACTTGCAGAGTTTCAGGACACCATACAAAATGAGTTAGGTCTTCCTGTGTGATTCCCACCTTAAGGCGTAATGTCTGTTTTTAATGGTGTGTGTGAAAGGCTTTGCCAATATTATTTAAATTTTTGAAAAACTGCATTCAGCATGCAGAAATCTGAACATGGATGTTTTAGTTTTTTGGGAAAAAACAAAACACTGTGTGGCCATTAAATTAAGAACGCAACCTCATCTGATTAGATGATCGGCGTTTCGATCCCCGGCTCCTCCAGTCTGCATGTCAAAGTGTCCTTGGGCAAGATACTGAACCCCAAATTGCTCCTGAAGGCTGCACCATCAGTGTGTGAATGTGTATGAATGGTTAGCTCCTCAAACTGATGAGCAGCTGGCACCTTGCATGGCAGCTAATGCCATCAGTGTATGAATGTGTGTGAATGGGTGAATGAGATATGTAGTGTAAAGCGCTTTGAGTGGTCGGAAGACTAGAAAAGTGTTCATATAAGTACAGTCCATTTAACTTTCAACTGCTTCACGAGGTTCAGTGATCACTTTGAGCGATCATCAGACACGGCTGTTCTCATTGAGCTAGATTTAGGTTCAGATTCATGATTATATTCCTAAAATGTGCAACATCTCAGTTCAGCAGCACTGTAAACACTTCTGTCAATAACTACACTGTTCTTTACAAAAACATTCTTCAGTTCTCTACGTGTGGTAACCATGGAAACGGTACAGATATAAATATCGACTACTGTTAAGTGAGAAAAGTTAAAGTAAATAACATGAAGTTAGTAAACTGTGGTGATAAATCCAATCACAGGTCCATGTTGACACATCCTGGTGATCCTGTCTGTGATCAACTACAGATTGTTGATAGCTGATGTTAGCTAAGTTAGATAACTGTTTAAACAGCAGATCTGAATTTCAGAAAACTGGAAAGATCTTCCTTCCTTCCATTTATAAGATGCAAATCAGTCTTCAGGCAGTCTTCAGTTTAATATTTAGCTGTGGGGTAATAGAACAGTCCTGAGATCTGTTGTGGTGACCAGTGACCAGCATAAATAAGACACTAAGCCAGACTTTTCTTTATACAAATAATACGATGTAGTTCTCTTGAGGACCAGCTTATTTTTTCATTTAGTCCACAGTGAGGATGATATTTATCTCCTGTAATGACACGTAAATAAAAACACCAAACTGTATGGAGTTGTTTTAGGGTTGAGTGAGCGACACGAGAATAAAGAATGTATCCACAGCCAAGCACAGACATGACGGACGAGTGTACAATCATTATCCTGTCATCAGGACAGAAACATGCTTTATGTTCAATGAAAGAAACCCATTTTTATCTTTAGTCTCTGTGCTCCACATGCTGTTTAAGTGCTTTGCCAAATTCCTAGGTATTTATAAGACTGGACCATTTCCATCAGTGCTGTTCAGTGTATGGATGTCAGGCAGATGCTGGCTGGAATTAGGGCTTCTTGAAACACGTTTTGTTTTGTCAGCTTTCAGTACGAGCTTGAGATTGTGCAGAGGTGTCTGAAGAAGTGTGAAGGCAGAATGTAATCGTGTAATGGCTGGAGCTGAACAGGAGCCAAATGTTTGTGTTGGAGTGATGATAAAGTAGAGAGTATCATCAACATGTATTCATACTGCTCACCAACTGCTTTCATTGATTAGAATGGAGGTAATCACACCTGCTAGCCAGTTATTACTAGTTTATAACATCATTGGTTTCCTTTAAATCATAAGCATATTTTGATGTCTCATCTTGAATGGCAGTTACATAAATATATCCAATCAAAAGTAACATCATG